>NC_084618.1:32489790-32782290 GCF_033978795.1 Nerophis ophidion | reverse complement strand
TCATGTTGTGTGTGGCTTCCACAGCAACACGCACAAACTGCAAGGCATACTGGGTGACACAGAGTACACTAATGGTTGTGATTTAAAAAAATGTAACACTCTTAGTAATATGCGCCACGCTGTAAAGCCACACCAATTAAGAACGACAAACACATTTCGGGAGAACATCCTCACAGTAACACAACATAAACGCAACACAACAAATACCCATAATCCTTTGTATTCATGACAAATCCTGACTATTTTATACACCCCGCTAGCAGCAACACCCCCCCGCGCGTCGGTAAGGTGGGCGGAGTTGGGGGAGTGGGGTTGTAAAATAATTTCAATTTATTAAATCAATGAATTGTAAAATTCAGGATATGTCATGGATACAAAGGATTATGCGTATTTGTTGTGTTGCGTTTATGTTGTGTTACTGTGAGGATGTTCTCCCGAAATGTGTTTGTCAATCTTGTTCGGTGTGGCTTCACAGCGTGGCGCATATTAGTAAGTGTTAAAGTTGTTTATATCACAACCATCAGTGTACTCTGTATCACCCAGTATGCCTTTCAATCTTGAACGTGTAATTGCGGAAGCTGCACTCATCATGTTGCTGGACCAGCAATCGGTTCGCACATGTTGTTGGCGTCTAAGGCAATGGCTTAACAGCACGCCAGTATTCTTGTAATCAGGACAAACGTTATTGGATAGTCGCGGGAACGTTAGAGGCTCCAATTGTCATCAATATTCTGTGGTACAGGTTTAAATAGTTCTGTTAATGGTAAATGCGGAAAACCTCTGATGTATTTCAGCGGGCGTATATATATATGTATATATATATATATATATATATATATATATATATATATATATATATATATATATATATATATATATATATATATGGATCTTTCTGTGTGGAGTTTGCATGTTCTCCCCGTGAATGCGTGGGTTCCCTCCGGGTACTCCGGCTTCCTCCCACTTCCAAAGACATGCTTTGATTGATTGATTGATTGATACTTTTATTAGTAGATTGCACAGTACAGTACATATTCCGTACAATTGACCACTAAATGGTAACACCCGAATAAGTTTTTCAACTTGTCGGGGTCCACCTGGGGATAGGTTGATTGGCAACACTAAATTGGCCCTAGTGTGTGAATGTGAGTGTGAATGTTGTCTGTCTATCTGTGTTGGCCCTGCGATGAGGTGGCGACTTGTCCAGGGTGTACCCCGCCTTCCGCCCGATTGTAGCTGAGATAGGCGCCAGCGCCCCCCGCGACCCCAAAAGGGAATAAGCGGTAGAAAATGGATGGATATATATATATAGACAAACCCCTTTTCCATATGAGTTGGGGAATTGTGTTAGATGTAAATATAAACAGAATACAGTGATTTGCAAATCATTTTCAACCCATATTCAGTTGTATATGCTACAAAGACAACATATTTGATGTTCTAACTGATAAATTATTTTTTTTTTGCAAATAATCATTAAGTTTAGAATTGACGCCAGCAACATGGGACAAAGAAATTGGGAAATGTGGCAATACATACTGATAAAGTTGAGGAATGCTCATCAAACAGTTATTTGAAACATCCCACAGATGTGCAGGCTAATTGGGAACAGGTGGGTGCCATGATTGGGTATAACAACAGCTTCCTTAGTCTTTCATATGAAAGGATGGGGCGAGGTACACCCCTTTTGTCCACAACTGAGTGAGCAAATAGTCAAACAGTTTAAGAACATCTACGGTCCATAATATCATCAAAAGGTTCAAAGAACCTGGAGAAATCACTCCACGTAAGCGGCATGGCCGGAAACAGACATTGAATGACCGTGACCTTCGAATCCCTCAGCACTGTATCAAAAACCAACATCAATCTCTAAAGGATATCACCACATGGGCTCAGGAACACTTCAGAAAACCACTGTCACTAAATACAGTTGCTCTGTAAGTGCAAGTTAAAGCTCTACTGTGAAAAGCGAAAGCCATTTATCAACAACATCCAGACACGCCGCCGGCTTCTCTGGGCCCGAGATCATCTAAGATGGACTGATGCGAAGTGGAAAAATGTTCTGTGGTCTGACGAGTCCACATTTCAAATTGTTTTTGGAATTATTCAACATTGTGTCATCCAGACCAAAGGAGAAGCGAACCATCCAGATTTGTCTCCCATCGAAAATGTGTGGCGCATTATGAAGCGTAAAATACAACAGCGGAGACCCCGGACTGTTGAACGACTGAAGCTCTACATAAAACAAGAATGGGAAAGAATTCCACTTTCAAAGCTTTAACAATTATTAATTTCCCCAGTTCCCAAACGTTTCTTGAGTTTTGTTAAAAGAAAATGTGATGTAACACTGTGTTGAACATGCCCTTTCCCAACTCCTTTGGCACGTGTTGCAGCCATGAAATTCTAAGTTAATTATTATTTGCCAAAAAAAAAAAAAGTTTATAAGTATCTTGCCTTTGTAGTGCATTCAATTGAATATGGGTTGAAAATGATTTGCAAATCATTGTATTCCGTTTATATCTACATCTAACACAATTTCCCAACTCATATGGAAATGGGGTTTGCATACATATTATATATATATATATATATATATATATATATATATATATATACTGTGTATATATATATATATACACTGTATATATATATATATATATATATATATATATATAAGGGCTGTTAAATTTAACACAATATCACGTTGATATACAATACGATCATGCTATTTTGTGGTATTCTGTTATATTTCTACTAAGTAAATATTTTCTGGCAGATTATAGTTAAGTGTTGAAATGGCAGCGCGATATGAAAGAAAAAGTTTCTTTGACAATCTTATCTTCTTCGCTACTACTGAGACTGCCCTCTGCAGCCCACATCAAGTCATTACAGTTAATTACACAATACGACTACCATATCTTTGGTTTATTCTTTTATAACCTGATAGGATCGCTGGTTCACGGTGGCAAAGGGGTTAGTGCGTCTGCCTCACAATACGAAGGTCCTGCAATCCTGGGTTCAAATCCAGGCTCGGGATCTTTCTGTGTGGAGTTTGCATGTTCTCCCCGTGAATGCGTGGGTTCCCTGCGGGTACTCCGGCTTCCTCCCACCTCCAAAGACATGCACCTGGGGATAGGTTGATTGGCAACACTAAATTGGCCCTAGTGTGTGAATGTGAGTGTGAATGTTGTCTGTCTATCTGTGTTGGCCCTGCGATGAGGTGGCGACTTGTCCAGGGTGTACCTCGCCTTCTGCCCGGTTGTAGCTGAGATAGGCGCCAGCGCCCCCCGCGACCCCAAAAGGGAATAAGCGGTAGAAAATGGATGGATGGATGGAAGGATCGATAGTCTGCAATTACAGAATGTTTAACCAGTTGAATATTACATTGGATTAATACATAGGTAGAGATGGTAAAAACATTGTCATGCAGAGATTAAATGCCATTAATTTGTACAACATGTAAAGTACAGATTATCAGAAACCTTTATTCTGTAGAAAAAATATCACCTAACATCTTTGACAATGAAAGCAAAAACGTAACAATACAAATTTTGTGTTATTCATGTGTGAAACTTCTATCTAAACACGGAGGTGTAGCTCCTTCCCTCTAAATTCAAGTGCTCTTAGAGCAGGAATACAAATTCTTTGTGCCTACAAAATACAAACCCTGGCAAGACAACAACGCACAGCAGGTATTATTTTAATTCTCTTTAAGAGCATGTTTGTATCCTTTTGTGTTGAGTGGTTTCAAAAAGCATTATGTTCAAAAACATTTTATTAAAGCAAATTAATTTTACGGTCATGGTATTAAAAACAAAAAAAATATCCGTCTGGGGTACAATTTCTGATTAAAAAAATTATATATTTCTGCCATTAATTGTGATCAATTTTGAGTTAACCAGGACATGCACCTAGGGATAGCGAACACTAAATTGGCCCTAATGTGTGAATGTGAGTGTGAATGTTGTCTGTCTATCCGTGTTGGCGACTTGTGCAGGGTGTACGCCACCTTCCACCAGAATGCAGCTGGGATAGGCTCCAGTATCCCCCTTGACCTGAGAGGGACAAGCGGTAGAAATGGATGAATGGATGAATAGTGCGATTAACCACGGTTAAATATTTTTATTGTTTTGTCAATGTTAATGCTTTAAGCCATGTGATTAAAGAAAAGAAAATGATTTCTTTACCGTTAATCAATGGTGATTAATCAAAGTGTATGTCTTGACAGGCAGCACACATTGCACAGGCACTGCACACGTCACACACCAGCGATAGTTAAAGCGATGTGCTCTGCGCCCACTTTCGCTTCAAAACAAACTTCGATGGAAGTTTTGATAATACTGAGCGACAAACTCTCATCATCGGCGTACATCGAGTTTAAAATAGCATCTTAAAGTGAAACATGAACCTAAGGATGGCGCCCGAGCCTGAAGACTATTTAACTTGGGTTGCCAAACGTCCTTTGAAAGAGAAATCGTCCCTGTGAACGACTCGTGCCGTGGGGTTCTTTTTAAGACCGATGGACTGCAGGCAGGCTGTTTGCCAAGATTACAATGTCTTTTATTTTTAATATTACAAGTATTTCTCTCCTTCATTTCCCTCCCAAAGTCTTTCCTCTTTTCTGATCTGGCTTTTCAGCTCCTCTGTCCTTTCAGCGCCTCTGGATTTTTAGCCCCCCTCTGCGGTCGCCAACGCTGCTAATAAAGAGACAGGTGATTAGATAACTTGTTCCAGCTGAGGTATCCACTCACCTGTCATCTGCTTCCAGCCGGCTCCTGCACATGCCCGGCCCGCAGGCGGCACGTGGACCGCGCCCCACTTCCACGTGCCTCCACCGTCAGACTCATGCCGGTCAGCCGTCCGGCCGCGCCCACTCCCCCCCACCCCTCAGCATAGAAGGGCGAGAGAGGAAATCGGCTACAGCCATTTGCGTGCCCGGCCTGTGGACCACTCGGAAGTTGTAGGGCTGCAATGCAAGGTACCACCGGGTGATCCACGCGTTGGCATCCTTCATACGGTGGAGCCATTGGAGCGGTTTGTGGTCCGAGCAGAGACCGAAGGCGCGCCCCAACAGGTAGTAACGGAGGGCCCCGATCGCCCACCGGATGGCGAGGCCCTCCCTCTCCACCATTTAGCCCAAGTTCTGGAGGCAATTCGGGACTTTCGAAAAGAGATAAAAGAACAGCTGAACGATATTATATCCGAGCTCACCAACATTAAACAACAAATAACAGACACAGAGGAGCGAATCGAAAAGGTGGAGGACCGTATTCACAACGTGGAGTATGTGTTGAACAAAATGATAAAAGTCATTTATCAGCAAGAAAACAAATTACTCAATTATGAAGGGAGATCCCGACGTGAGAACTTGAGGATATACAACTTTTCCGAAGGAGCTGAGGGACCGTCCATGCCAAAGTTTGTGGAAAAACTGCTGCGGGACATGTTGGAGATCCCCGTAACTACGCAACTCGACATCGAAAGAGCGCACCACGCGTTGGCGCCAAGACCCGCCGGAGACAGAGGAGACAAGCCTCGGTCAATAATAGTCAAATTTCTCTGCTACGGAATGAAAGAAGAGGTCATGTGCAAAGCCTGGGGAAAGAAGACTTTCTTGAATGGGAGACTAATATACTTTGACCAGGATTACCCCCCAGCAGTCCTGCAAAAGAGGAAAGAATATACTGAAGCGAAACGAGTGTTAAAGCATAGAAATATTCGCTTCCAGACTCCGTTCCCTGCCAAACTACGAGTGTTTTATGAGAATGGCACGCAGCTGTACCGGACAGCAGAGGAGACGACAAGAGACATGAAGGACAGAGGACTGCTATTCAGCGTCATTACGCCGAGGGAGAGCCTGCTGCATCAGCTGTCCCATCTCGCCTGGGAGACCACGGCAGGAAGGAGCCGGGAAGGGACAGGTGAGGAGGCAGAGAAAAGCCCCAAGGAGAGACTTGGGGCTTCACCGCTTCCACCGGAGGACCTGTTAATCTTGACTGACTTCTTAAAATGTTGGTAAGATGAACAGAACTTAAACAGATGACTTTAAATTCACTCCAAGACATTTGTGCTATACTGTATATAATAACCCCAACTAGATAAGAATATATACAAATGAGGGATGTATATGTAATGAACATGGATTTTTTTCTCTCTCTCTATCAAGTGCCATGATGGGGGCCCTCTGCCCATAGGTGGGAGAGGATTTCCCCCACAGCTAGATGTTTTATCTAGCCTAACCTAGGGTCATCTATTAGAGACCCCTGCCTTGGAACTACACTTTTACTTTTTCTTCCGTTTTTTTTGTTTATTTTTTTTGGTTATTTTGCTTTGTTTTATTTATGTTATTTCAGTTTTTTGGGTTATGGGAGTAGACTTGCTAGGTTTTATTTGGAATATTTTTTGGTACACTTACAAGTAAACACCTATGGCTGGTGACAAAGTAAAATGTGTATCATTCAATGTTAATGGGCAATTGAACCCAGTTAAACGCAGTAAAATCTTATTGAAGGTGAGGACAGAACAAGCCCACATAGTATATTTACAGGAAACCCACTTGGATGACAAGGGGCATGTAAATTTAAAGAGAATGGGCTTCACCCACTTGTTTTTTTCGTCATATAAATTAGGACATAGGAGAGGAGTTGCTATCCTCATCTCAAAAAAGGTAAATTTAGAAAAAGTGCTGAAAATTGGTGATAAAGAGGGTAGATTTGTTTTAGTAAAGGGAAAGATAGATGAGAACCCAATAACCTTATTGAATGTTTATGCACCACCTGGGAGTGATATTAATTTCTTCCAAAAAATCACCAATATTATGGTAACGGAAACCAAAGGTCTTTTGATTTGTGGTGGGGATTTAAATATCTATTTAAAGCCAAAATTGGACTCATCTAGCATAAAAATACACAACGTTAAACCCGTTTATAAGAAAGTAAACACACTTTTTGAGGAAGTAGGCTTAACATTTTCCCAGACAGAAGGGATTATACTTATTTCTTAGCGCCGCACTGCCTTTATACAAGAATTGACTATTTTCTAACATTTGAGAAGGATAAAGATGTACCTGTGAAATTGGGACGATAGATCTAAGTGACCATGCACCTATATACAGTGGGGCAAAAAAGTATTTAGTCAGCCACCGATTGTGCAAGTTCTCCCACTTAAAATTATGACAGAGGTCTGTAATTTTCATCATAGGTACACTTCAACTGTGAGAGATAAAATGTGAAAAAAAAATCCAGGAATTCACATTGTAGGAACTTTAAAGAATTTATTTGTAAATTATGGTGGAAAAAAGGTATTTGGTCAACCATTCAAAGCTCTTGCTGATGGAAGGAGGTTTTGGCTCAAAATGTCACGATACATGGCCCCATTCATTCTTTCCTTAACACGGATCAATCGTCCTGTCCCCTTAACAGAAAAACAGCCCTAAAGCAGGATGTTTCCACCCCCATGCTTCACAGTAGGTGTGGTGTTCTTGGGATGCAACTCAGTATTCTTCTTCCTCCAAACACGACGAGTTGAGTTTATACCAAAAAGTTCTATTTTGGTTTCATCTGACCACATGACATTCTCCCATGTGCTCTCAGGCAAACTTCAGACGGGCCTGGGCATGCACTGGTTTAAGCAGGGGGACATGTCTCGCACTCCAGGATTTGATTCCCTGTCAGCGTAGTGTGTTACTGATGGTAACCTTTGTTACTTTTGTCCCAGCTCTCTGCAGGTCATTCACCAGGTCCCCCCGTGTGGTCCTGGGATTTTTGCTCACCGTTCTCATAATCATTTTGACCCCACGGGATTAGATTTTGCGTGGAGCCCCAGATCGAGGGAGATTATCAGTGGTCTTGTATGTCTTCCATTTTCTTAAAATTGCTCCCACAGTTGATTTTTTCACACCAAGCTGCTTGCCTATTGTAGATTCACTCTTCCCAGTCTGGTGCAGGTCTACAATTATTTCCTGGTGTCCTTCGACAGCTCTTTGGTCTTGGCCATAGTGGAGTTTGGAGTCTGACTGTTTGAGGCTGTGGACAGGTGTCTTTTATACAGATAACAAGTTCAAACAGGTTCCATTAATACAGGTAACGAGTGGAGGACAGAAGAGCTTCTTAAAGAAGAAGTTACAGGTCTGTGAGAGCCAGAGATCATCCCAGTTTAAAGTGACCAAATACTTATTATGTGAGTACATATTATGGATCATATACAAAGAAAAAACATCCAAGCAGTTGTTATAAGTGTGGATGCTGAAAACTCCTTCGATTCGGTCAATTGGAATTTTCTTTACAGAGTTCTATACAAATTTGGCTTTCAGGATACAATCATTAAAACTATGCAGGCACTATATAGCAATCCTACTGCTAGGATTAAAGTCAATGGATACTTATCAAACAGTTTTGCCCTAGAAAGGGCCTCTAGACAGGGATGTGCATGGTCACCATTACTCTTTGCATTATATCTGGAACCGCTAGCTCAGTCTATCAGACAAAACAAAGATATTAAAAGAATTAGGATTAAAAGAAGAGCGTATAAATTGGCCTGCTATGCGGACGACATTTTGGTCTACCTTGGACACACAACATACTCGCTCCCTATATTAATGCAATCATTTGAAATGTATGTTCAATTATCAGGATATAAAATCAATATAGGTAAAACCCATCTACTTTCATATATTTATAACCCACCAGGGTAAATCAGAAGTAGTTAGAGTCTTTTAAATATCTGGACATTAATTTGTCAAAAGATCTAACAAAATTATCTGAATACAATTATGTACCCATACATAAAAAAATAAAAGATGACTTAGCAAGATGGAACTTAATTCTTTTTTTTATCATTAGTTCTAGAATTGATTCCATTAAAATAAATGTACTGCCAAGACTGCTGTTCCTGTTCCAAACCCTGCCAATAGAGATGAACCAAAACCAATTCAATGAATGGGACAAAATGCTTTCAAGGTTTATATGGCAAAGTAAAAGGTCAAGAGTTTGTCTGAAAACTTTACAATTGATCAAACAAAAAGGAGGATGGGGTTTACCTTGCCTCCGATATTATTTTGCAGCCCAGATGAGAGCTGTGATATGCTGGTGCAACCCGTCACATGTTGCTCAATGGAAAATTCTTGAAGAAGAAATACCCTTGTGAGAGGCGGGGCGTGGTCGCGCGCCACCTGCCGGCGATGGCATGCATAGGAGCCGGCTGGAAGCAAGATGACAGGTGAGTGGATACCTCAGCTGGAACGAGTTATCTAATCACCTGTCTCTATTTAGCAGCGTTGGTGACTGCAGGGCGGGGCTGAAAAGCCAGAAGGACCCCAGGAGGTGCGGAGGACGCCAGAAGGGTTGTAGGAGGACTGAGCGAGTTAAAAACTTTGTGAGTGAACGAACTAAGACTGAAAAGACTTGGGGAGCGAACAAAGGAGATGAACTGTTGTGAAAATTAAAAATGAAAAGAAAATCCTTCTGGGAACAAACGAAAGAAGAAATATTGTGTGTAAAAAGATTACAAATAATTGTCAACTTGAACTCCTGCTGTGATCCTTCGGTCCTGAGGACCCCACGACACAAACCTGTCACAGTTGGCGCCCAACCAAGCAAGGGCCGAGGAAGGATGACGGCCCCAAACCCCCTGGAGGCACTTGGAAGAGTGCTGGCGGAGGTGTCGGCAGCCACCCAGCAGCAGATGGAGGCAAGCATGCAACAGACGCAAGTACTGCAAGCACTGGTGAGCCAGTCCAGAGGAAAGGAGAAGGGGAAGGGGACTGCCATGCAGAGGATATCGGAGGGAGAGGACCCGCAAGTATTCCTCGACGTGTTTGAGACCACAGCGACAGCATGCGGCTGGCCGGACACCGAGTGGGGTGTCAAGCTGCTGCCGCTCCTGGCGGGGGAGGCGCAGCGGGCGGCGCTTAGTCTCCCTGCGCACGCTCGGGTGCATTTCCCCAACCTACGCTGGGCAATATTAGACCGCATCGGCACCCACCCGGAGGACCACCGACGCCGGTTCCGTGCCATGCGACTGGGGCCCGAGGACCGACCATTCGTGCTGGCGCAGCAGCTTCGGGATGCGGCCGTCCGGTGGCTGGAACCCCAGGAGGCCGATAGCAAGATGCTGGAGCGGATCCTCCTGGAGCAGTTTGTGGAGGCCATCCCAGTCCAGACGGCCGCTTGGGTGCGGTACCATCGCCCGCAGGACCTGATGGCCGCAGTGGCCTTGGCCGAGGATCATCTGGCGGTATACCGGGAAGGAAGCGCCAAGACCGCCGAAAGACCCACACCAGCGCCACGGGCAGCTGACAGATCCAGAGCAGCACCACGGGCGGCCGAGCGGCCCATCCCAGCACCCCGGAGACGGAGCTGGCAGACGCAGGAGGCCGCCAGCCCGGACAGGGACATGCACACACACACACACACACACACACACACACACACACACACACACACACACACACACACACACACACACACACACTCACACACAACATCATCCTCCAGCACTATTGAGGGGGGGAGAAGGGGAATATAAAATGTGGGACATTCCTCCCTCTGTCCAGGTTCCTGAGGCTGCGCAACAAGGTCTTGCCCCGCAGACGGCACCTCGAACGCCAGGGCCGGTGTGCTGGGGGTGCGGCCAACCTGGTCACGTGCGCAGCGATTGCTCACTGATGGAGGTGGGGCAGGTGATACGAGTGGTCGAGCCCCCAGCACCCGCCTCCGATCAAGGGGAGGCGTACTGTGTCCCGGTAAGGGTTTACGGGAGTATATACCGGTCAATGGTGGATTCGGGGTGCAAACAAACCATGATCCACCAAAACCAGGTTTGGCCCGGGGCGTTGAGGCAGGCGACACAGGGGCGAATTAGATGTATTCATGGGGATGTGCACACGTATCCCATTGTTCCAGTAGAAATTTGGCATCGGGGACAAAAGCATAGTGTGAAGGTTGCTCTAAGTGTGCACCTTACGCCTCCCATAATATTAGGGACAAATTGGCCGGGGTTTCCACTTCTCGTGACGCAATGTGTGGGGAGGCGTTCACGGACCGTAGGAAAAGGGAGTATCCGCGCGGTTCTCAGTGGCGAGGCGGGGCCTTCCGCCACTGCCGAGCGGTAACCGGCGGGGGCTTCGCGGGACGCCCCCCCGGCCTCCTATTGGCATCCTATGGAGGATTTTCCCTTCGAGCAGTCGCGAGACGAAACTTTGCGTGCGGCCTGGGACCAAGTTGACTATATCGACGGTCAGCTAATGCGCCCGGGAGCGGCGCGGGTATTCCCTCATTTCTCCAAATACAAACTGAAATGCACAAAAGAGGACTGTGGCCAAATGAATGATTTCACAGAGGAAATACTGCGTGATGTGATCGCTCGGGGCATAGCAGACCAAGAGATACAGCTGGATTTATTGGGCGAGAAAAATCAAAATATGCCATTAAAAGACATGGTAGAGTACATTGAAGCTAAAGAATCAGGGAAGCGCTCAGCCTCACGCCTGCTTGACACCCAAAATACAGACTCGTTTAGCAGTTCATATCGGCGAGGGAAACAGCAAGACGTCCGCAGCAAAGGGGGCCAAAGGGCAGAAAAAACTAAAACGAAACCTGAGGAGCCCTGTGTCTATTGTGGTGGAACAGGTCATGGCAAGACACCGCAGTGGCGCGTCCGGCGCGCTGAATGCCCTGCATATGGCAAGACGTGCAAGAAATGCAATCGGCAAAATCACCTCGACAGAGTCTGTCTGGGCGGCCGCCCATCCAGACCCCCACCAGAAGAGGCTGATGGGGCGCACGAGGAACAACAGACAGCAGCGCACGTAGAACTGTGCACACTCACAATGGACAGCGCCCACGACAAGATTTGCACACTGCCCTTGGCCCACCACCTTTATGATGATATGTGCGGCAAGTGGACGAAACGCCCATCCAACCCACAGCCATACATCCGCCTCACCCTCGCCATTGAGCGTGAAGATTACAAAGCACTGGGACTCGACCTTCGAAAGCACACCCGTGCTGTAACCCTACCCGCCATGGCTGACACAGGGTGCCAGAGCTGTCTGATCGGCGTCAAGGTCGCCCAGCAACTAGGTCTGAGCACAGACGACCTCATCCCTGTATCAATGAACATGAGAGCCGCGAACAATGAAGGTATACGTATCCTTGGGGCCGCCATCATCAGATTCGCCGGCAGCAGCAGCGACGCCCGGAGGCTGGAAACGCGCCAGATCGCATATGTGACCGACACCTCAGACCGCATATTTCTGTCTCGCACAGCCTGCGTGGATCTCGGCATGATCTCTGACAAGTTCCCAACTCTGGGTGAGGTCAATCTGGTGACCTCGGAGCCATGTAACTGCCCCCGACGCGCAGAGCCTCCAGTCACACCTACTACGCTACCCATGCCAGCTACAGAGGCCAACAGGGAGGTGCTACGGGCGCACCTCCTGAAGCTGTATGCTCAGAGTACGTTTAACACATGCCCTCACCAGCCCCTGCCCAGGATGTCTGGCCCACCACTTTGCCTCATGCTCGATAATGAGGCAACGCCAGTGGCCCACCACACACCCATCCCAGTAGCCATACACTGGCAGAGCGAGGTGAAGGCTGGCCTCGACCAACACGTTCGTCTCGGCGTACTGGAGGAGGTGCCGGTTGGCACACCGGTAACATGGTGTCACCGCATGGTAATATGTGCAAAAAAGAACGGCAAGCCACGGCGCACAGTTGACTTCCAAGCCCTGAACAAACATGCTGTTCGTGAAACTCACCACACACAGTCCCCCTTCCACCAGGCGAGGCAGGTGCCCAGTGGCATGTACAAAACTGTATTCGACGCCTGGAATGGCTACCACAGCGTCCCATTACACGAGGATGATCGCCACAAGACAACGTTCATCACCCCATGGGGGAGGTACCGATACCTCTCAGCCCCGCAGGGATACATAGCGTCAGGAGACGGCTACTCACGGCGATATGACGAGGTAGTCACGAACATTGGTAACAAGACCAAGTGTGTGGACGACACGTTACTGTGGGCTGACGACATTGAAAAAGCCTACTTCCAGGCCGTGCGATGGTTCGACATCTGCGGCAGGAATGGCATCATCCTCAACCCTGAGAAGTTCGTCTTCGCCTCTCCCACAGTGGACATTGCCGGCTTCACCATCACCATGACCGACGTACGGCCATGCAGTCGTTACCTGGACGCAATCAGAGACTTTCCCCGGCCACGAAACATCACCGACGTCAGGTCATGGTTCGGCCTTGTCAACCAAGTGGCTTATGCCTTCAGTATGGCCGAGCGCATGCAACCGTTCCGGAAGCTCCTGCAGCATGGCGTGCGCTTCGAGTGGTCCCCGGAGCGGGAGGAGGTCTTCCGCGAGTCCAAGGCGACGATCGTCCAGGAGATCGAGCGAGGCGTCCGCATCTTTGACAAATCCAAGCCCACATGCCTCGCGACGGACTGGTCAAAGGAAGGGGTCGGCTTCTGGTTATTCCAAAAGCATTGTTTATGCCTCCCAGTCAAACCCTTCTGTTGCACTAATGGCTGGAAGGTGACCCTAGTTGGCAGCCGATTTACCCACGCAGCTGAGTCCAGATACGCTCCCATAGAAGGCGAGGCACTGGCAGTCGCCGACGCCTTGGATAAATCACGTTACTTCGGGCTGGGCTGCAAAGACCTCATCATAGCCCCTCCTCAAACTCCTTGGCGACAGGGCGCTGGACGACATTCCCAACCCCCGCCTCAGGAACCTCAAGGAAAAGACCCTGCGTTACCGCTTCCGCATGATACATATACCAGGCATGAAGAACAGAGCCTCTGACGCGATGTCACGCAGGCCAGTTGGCACTCGGAACCCATCACCCATGGTCTTGCAGCCCAGCCCGAAGTAACGTGGGCCACCTTCCACCCAGCACACACACCGACATCCTGTCCCTCATACGACAGACAGGGACTGCAGACAATGGCGTTGAGGATGACAACGGTGATGACGAGAGTGGTGACCTGACCTGGTGCGCTGCAGGACTCGAGTCACTACGGTCCGTGACATGGGACCGCGTCAGAGAGGCTACCAGCAGCGATGACGACATGCGCGCGCTGGACGAGATAGCGATGGACGGCTTCCCGGAGTCCAGGACAGAGATGCCCACAGCGATCCGTGGCTTCTACCAGTACCGCGAGGACATCACGTCGATGGACGGAGTAGTGCTGTACGGGGACAGAGTAGTGATACCACCCTCCCACCGCGACGAAGTACTCGACGCCCTACACGCCGCTCACCAGGGCGTCTCCATGATGACTGCCCGTGCGGAATCGTCTGTGTTCTGGCCAGGTATGACGGCCGACATCCTCACAACCCGGGCTAACTGTGAACACTGCAACCGTATGGCACCTTCTCAGCCTGCGGCGCCACCAATTTCCCCCATTTTACCTGTGTACCCCTTCCAAGCTATATGCGCAGACATCTTCATCTATAGGGGTGTACACTACCTAGTAATCGTGGACCGTTACTCCAACTGGCCACTCATATCCAGGTCGACTGGCGGCGCAGCAGACCTCATATGCCACCTGCGCCGAGCCTTTGCCACGTATGGGACGCCTGAGGAGCTAGCATCTGGCGGTGGACCGGAATTCACCTCTGCCGACACCAGATCCTTTCTATGCAGATGGGGCGTGAACCACCGCCTTTCGTCTGTAGCCTTCCCCCGCAGCAACTGCCGCGCGGAAATTGGAGTTAAGACTATGAAGCGGCTGATCACGGACAACACTGGCCCGAAGGGGGAGCTGAACACTGACTCTGTGCAGAGGGCGATACTACACTACCGCAACACGCCCGACCCTGTCACAAAGCTCTCCCCTGTGATGTGCATCTTTGGCCGGCCCATACGGGACTTCATCCCGATCCCGCCCGGGAGGTACAGGCCCCATGCAACATGGCGTGAGACACTGACGCTGAGAGAGGAGGCCCTCCGCAAACGCCACATCCGTACAGCCGACAGTTGGGCGGAGCACACTAAGCGCCTGCCACCCCTCAAAGTGGGGGATCACGTACGCGTGCAGAACCAGACAGGGCCTCATCCCAACAAGTGGGACAGGACTGGCCGCGTCGTTGAGGTGCGCCAGCATGACCAGTACGTCGTCAAGATTGATGGGTCGGGCAGGGTCTCCCCTCGGAACCGGAGATTCCTGCGCAAGTTCCTTCCTGTCCACGATGAACTGCCCACCCCCCGATCCATTCATGACGACCTGGCAACCCATACTGGCATCCCGCCACCTGTTGCACTGCCTCTGCTGCCTGACCCCCTGAGTAGTTTGGCGTTACCTGCAAAGGTGTCGAAACCCCCTGTATCATCACGGCCCACCCTGCCACCTGCCCGGCCTCCCATGGACCCTTCCCAACTCACTGAGAGGTCCACCGCGCCTGCGACCCCAGATCGCAGTACCCCCGCCAGGCCGTCGCCTGCTCCTGCGGCCCCATCGACTGCCCCTCCCCAGTCGCCCGCTACACCATCAGCCGTGGGCCTGCGCCGGTCCACCAGGAAGCCCGGCGCGCCTACCTGGCATAAAGACTATGAGATGGGGTAACATTTAAGGGGTTTATGGGTGGTGAATTTTAGTTCTATGTTCCTCATCACCATTTGTTATGTTCTCATTAATGATTATCACATCATTTCTGCTTATTATTACTTTTCAGCCTTGGTTTACATATGTTAAAGGCTCAGAGGGAGATAGAGAATGTTGCACCACGGTACTATCATTGTGACACACACGCAAACAGGAAGTGGATGACGTGTTGAAGTTATGCCAGACGGCACTTAGGAATACGTTGAATACATGTTTTGTTATTGTATTTCACTGCTATAATTTATTAAAGCAACGTGAACAAATGGAAGATCGTTCTTATTTAACTTTAAAAGTGCATGTTGTGTTGTGTTTGTCATCATTCTCATGTTGGCAGTCTGCAATAAAGACCTGAAAGAAACAACCCTACGTTTCTTGCATTTGCCACATTGGTGACCCCGACAATGTTTCGTGCAGAAGAGGTGTCTTCATCGGCCATGTCGCCCCATCTCCAGCAACCTGTGACTCCAGCAACCTGCATGCTTCCGGAGTTCTGGCAGAGAGACCCGGCATCATGGTTCCAACACGTCGAGTTTCTTTTCAACTTGTGAGGGATAATCGGCGACGACTCCCGGTATCACTTGGTTGTGATATCACTCGGTCAAGCGACCACTCGCCGCGCGATGCAGCTTTTGCGAAACCCTCCACAGAGCGACAAGTACCTCGCCCACAAGAATCTCCTGCTTTGGAGGTTTACTCTGACTGACGCTGACAGGGCGGATAGACTTCTTTCCCTGCCGGGTCTGGGCGATAGCACCGCTGTGGATTTAATGGACAGTATGCTGTCGCTGCTGGGCTCCGAGGAGGCCAGGTTCATTTTCCCGCATCTTTTCTTGAGTCAGCTTCCACCTGCAGCCCGTGCGGTGCAAGCTAACTCCACTTCTTTGCCTACCGCGATTACCGGGGCTTTGCTGAAGAAACTGACTGGGGGCTGGTGGCTTCCAGACGGTTTGCCTTGCAGAGCGTGGAAGCGCCCCCGCTGCAGACAACGGAGAACGCGGACTCAGCAGTAGTGGCGGGAGTCGCTCCCCGGGAAAGGCGCGAAGCAAGCCAGTGCTTCTTCCATCAACGCTCGACGGTGTGTCCCTCCTTGCTCCTTCATGGCCCCGGGAAAACTCCAATGCCAGCGTTCAGTAGCGGCTGTGGGCGCTGGCGAAGCAGGCGAGCGGCTTTTCATCACTGACTCGTCGTAAGGAGACATTTCCTGGTGGACTCCTGTTCGCAAGTCAGCCTGCTACCTGCCACGGACGAGGACAAGGCGACAGGTGGCTGTGGGCCGCTGCTGAGTGCCGCCAACGGCTCATCAATCGACACTTTCGGTTCCAGGTTGGTGACTGTGTGCTTCAATGGACGCAATTTCCAGTGGGATTTTATCATTGCCGCCATCACGGTCCCCATTATTGGCGCGGAATTTCTGTGTGCTAATGGACTGCTTGTTGATATTGCAAACCGCCGATTGATTGATGCTGTATCTTTTTCAACTTTTACATGTAAGGCAGGGGGACTTTGACCGTTTACACACGCTAATTATTCGGTATCTGGTGATGTTTTTCAGCGTATGCTGGCGGATTTTCCATCATTAACCACTCCCGCTTTTTCCACCGCAGACACTAAACACGCTGTTGAACATTTCATTCCCACGGTGGGCCCGCCAGTTTTTGCATTCGCGTGCCGTCTTGACGTGGCTAAATCGACCATCGCTAAAGAGGAGTTTGCTACTATGGAGCGTTTAGGCATCGTTAGGTGTTCTAATAGCCCGCGGGCTTCGCCCTTGCACATGGTGCCTAAGTCAGACGGTTCCTGGCGCCCTTGTGGGGATTTTCGCCGCCTTAATAACAGCACAAAGCTACCCTATTCTACACATCCAGGACTTTTCGGCACGCCTGGCTGGTAATAACCCCGTTTGGGCTTTTTTATTTCCTGCGTATGCCCTTTGGCCTGAAGGAGGCAGCACAAACCTTTCAGAGATTAATGGACTCAGTGTTCCGCAGGCTCAATTTTGTGTTTATTTATCTTGACGATATTTTGGTGGCAAGTTCTTCAGCTGAGGAGCACCAGTCACACAGGTGTTTAAACGTCTTGACAAGCATGGCCTGATTGTCAATCCTTCTAAATGTCAGTTTGGGCTGTCGGAGATTGATTTTTGAGGTCACTGTATGTCGTCGCAGGGTGCGATTCCTTTGCCTTCGAAGGTGCAGGCGGTGGCGGATTTTCCTCGTCCCTCCACTGTCAAAGCTCTAGAGGAGTTTTTGGGCATGATTAATTTTTATAATCGGTTCCTTCCGTGCGCTGCCCACCTCCTGCAGCCTCTTTATGGTGCCCTACGTAACAAAAAGGCTAGCGATTCCCTCGAATGGACTCCCCAGCGGATCCAGGCTTTTCAGAGGGCTAAATGCACCCTCGCAGGGGCTGCTCTTATCACCCACCCTGTTTCCACGGTGCCTGTGGCTTTGACAACGGATGCGTCTGATGTCTCCGTGGGTCCTGTGGTTGAGCAGCGGGTGGCGAATGTGTGGCAGCCTATTGCGTTCTTCAGTCGCAAACTGCGAGATAATGAGCGGAAGTACAGCGTATTTGACCGAGAATTGTTAGCACTGTATCTCGCAACATGCCATTTTCGTTTTCTTTTGGAGGGTCGTCAGGGGTTTGTTGACCACAAACCCCTGACGTTTGCCATGTCAAATATCACGGAGCCTTGGTCAGCCCGTCAGCTGCGTCACTTGTCGTCCACCTCTGAGTTCACTACAGGCATTCAGCATGTGGCCGGTAAGGCCAACCCTGTGGCTGACTGTCTCTCACGCGTACTCGTGTGCCTAGTGCAGCTCGGTTTAAATTTTTCGGGAATGGCCGCTGACCACGCCCGACGACCTCGGCATCCGCGCACTTAAAGCTGAGGGTACGGCGCTTGTGCTCAAGGAGGTGGTGGTGCAGGATGGCGGTCCCGCCCTCCTTTGAGATGTGTCCACTGGCCGCCCTCGGCCTGTCGTCCCGGTAGACTGGCGCCGCCGGGTTTTTGACGCAATACATTCCCTGTCGCACTCTGGCGTTCAGGCTTCCGTCAAGTTGGTTGGTGCCAAGTTTGTTTGGGCTGGCCTTAGGAAGGATGTTAGGCAGTGGGCTGCCGCATGCGTGGCATGTCAGCGCGCCAAGGTCCACCGGCACACTAAGGCGGCCCTCTTCTACTGAGGAAACATCTCGAACTGTTACCGGGAGGGCATTCCAGAGTACTGGAGCCCGAATGGAAAACGCTCTTTAGCCCGCAGACTTTTTTTGGGCTCTGGGAATCACTAATAAGCCGAAGTCCTTTAAACGCAGATTTCTTGCCGGGACATATGGTACAATACTATCGACAAGATAGACTGGAGCCAGACCGTGTAGTATTTTATACGTAAGTAGTAAAACCTTAGTCACATCTTAAGTGCACAGGAAGCCAGTGCAGGTGAGCCAGTATTGGCGTAATATGATGAAACTTTCTTGTTCTTGTCAAAAGTCTAGCAGCCGCATTTTTTACCAACTGTAATCGTTTAATGCTAGACATGGGGAGACCCGAAAATAACACGTTACAGTAATCGAGACGAGACCTAACAAACGCATGGATAATGATCTCAGCGTCGTTAGTGGACAAAATGGAGCGAATTTTAGCGATATTACGGAGATGAAAGAAAGCCGTTTTAGTAACGCTTTTAATGTGTGACTCAAGCGAGAGAGTTGGGTCGAAGATAACACCCAGATTCTTTACCGAGTCACCTTGTTTAATTGTTTGGATGTCAAATGTTAAAGTTGTATTATTAAATAGAGGTCGGTGTGTAGCAGGACCGATAATCAGCATTTCCGTTTTTTTGGCGTTGAGTTGCAAAATGTAAGCGGACATCCATATTTTAATTTCATTAAGACACGCCTCCAGCTGACTTCAATCCAGCGTGTTGGTCAGCTTTAGGGGCATGTAGAGTTGGGTGTCATCAGCATAACAGTGAAAGCTAACACCGTATTTGCGTATGATGTCACATAGCGGCAGCATGTAGATGCTGAAGAGTGCAGGGCCAAGGACCGTACCCTGGGGAACTCCACACGTTACCTTAACGTAGTCCGAGGTCACATTGTTATGGGAGACACACTGCATCCTGTCAGTAAGATAAGAGTTAAACCAAGACAGGGCTAAGTCTGACATACCAATTCGTGTTTTGATACGCTCTAATAAAATATTATGATCGAGGGTATCGAAAGCAGCGATAAGATTGAGGAGCAGCAACATAGATCACGCATCAGAATCCATTGTTAGCAATAGATCATTAGTCATTTTTGCGAGGGCTGTCTCCAGAGAGTGATTTGCCCTGAAACCGGATTGAAAGGTTTCACATAGATTGTTAGATGCTAAGTGTTCATTTAGCTGCTCTGCAACAATTTTTTCGAGGATTTTCAAAAGAAAGGGAAGGTGAGACACCCGTCGGTAGTTTACCATGAGGTCAGGATCGAGGTTGGTCTTAAGGAGAGGATGAATAACCGGTACCGGGAATTCATCTTTGAAGCACTCTCCACAGTCTTAACAGTTCAAATTGGTGCAAAACCTTTAATGTCTATATTTGGAATCATTCCTGAAGGGATGGAGCTAACTGTGGGGGGTTTGATTGATTGATTGATACTTTTATTAGTAGATTGCACAGTACAGTACATATTCCGTACAATTGACCACTAAATGGTAACACCCGAATAAGTTTTTCAACTTGTTTAAGTCAGGGTCCACGTTAATCAATTCATGGTAATTCAATTCACAAAATAGTTGCCTTTACCCCCCTCCTCGCAGGCCGCCTGATACTGTTGAAGTGGAAGGAGGCTGTCCCACCTTCAGTATCCTGAGGGATGTGCTATCAAACCTGAAGCTGGAGAAAATAAGGTATCCATTACGGAGCACTGAAAACAAGTGTTTTAAAGTGTGGAGATCTTTTTTGATTTTTTTTAACCAATCCTTTACACAAGTGCAGAAATAGCCTTAGACATGACTGCCGACGTCTCAGGCCTTGTCATGCTGCTTCTACAGTGTGTTTCAGCTTTCAATTACTTTGTCTCAAGTGCTTTGTATTGAATATATTTTTTTTATTTTTACTCTGCGTACTTTTGTACTCTTACTTATGTTTTTGTTGTTTTTAAGTGACATTAGGGGTAGGGGATGAAGAGGGTTTGCAAGGTTTTGTTAATGTGAATGTGAAAATCAATAAAAATAACTATGAAAGTAAGTGCCCAACAGATTATTTTGTTCTCATGTTCTCAGGTTGGAGCGCCCTGTATTAGAAAAAGGTAAATTGTGACGTTTTGACGTCTGTTTTGACTCTGCAGTTTCACTACAGTAGAAAACAGGCTCGGAGCAGACATCTTGTCAGTGTAGCAGATAACTTAAGTTCCGTATTTCCTTAAATTGCCGCCGGGGCGCTAATTAATTTAAAACCTCTTCTCAGTCCTGCGCTTACCAAAGGCATGCGGTAAAAGTAAGCATGCGCTAATTATTTTAAAACCTCTTATCACTCCGGCACTTACCAAAGATATGCAGTAAACATTTGAGTGTGATGTAAGCTTGGACCTTACATCCTACTGAATAGCTCTTAATCTTCTTCCCTTTATGCCATTTCAAATTACCGGTATTGAAATCAGCCGCTCCCATTTTGAAAATGATGACAGGGGAAGTGTCACTCGTGACGTCTCGAGTTTGACCAGGCGGTAATACTAAGCATGCGCTAATTATTTTGGGAAGCGAGTTTGACCCTGCAGTAATTTAAGGTAGGCGCATACTCTATGCCCTGCGGCAATTCAAGGAAATAAGGTAAGTGTATAAAAGATCAAATAGAAGTGTTCTGCTGTCTATGGTTGCAATTAGCGCGATATTTATGTGAGCGTGTTTGTTTTGTAACGGAGTGCAGTAGGTTCGAGGTCCAGCACACGTCGTCATTCAATGAGGATATTATACATCCAGTTTGCACATTTCGATAGGAGAGGTATGTGGATTCATCTATTAGTGACATGTAATTTATTCAACTTTAATGAGCGATTAGTGTGTACGTGGTGCTTTTATTTAATGACAAATTAACACAATATCATAAAGACAATAATTTCACTCCTAACAATTGAAATGTTGCCAGTCATATTTGTAAAATGAGGATATTCTTTTTATTCATGCAAGCAAATAATAGCCTGTGATTAACCATAATTAATCACAGAATTGGAGTGTGATCAATCTGATTTAAAGTAACAATGACTTGACAGCCCTAATACACATATATACATGAACTCATAGATCTAAAACTTTTACTATACACACAAAAGACCTATTCCGCTCAAATATTGCTCACAAATACACCATTGAATGTGAGCATTGGCCCACCCAGGTCGGTTACTAAAACAAACTGCAGTCAGGTCGAGACCCTGATGAGGACAACGAGCATGCAGATTAGTTTACCTGAGACGAGGTTCTCACAGTTTGTGCAAAAATTATTTGACTATGCAAAACCAATTGTTGCAGCAGCTGTCCGGGTGCCTGGTCTCCGACGATGATAAAGGTGCACCTGCTGAATGTGGAGGTCCTGGGCTGGTGTGGTTACATGTGGTCTGCCATTGTGTGGCTGTTTGGATGAATTGCCACATTCTCTGAAACGCCTTTGGAGACAATTTATGGTAGAGAAATGAACATGTAATTCACAGGCAACAGCTCTGGTGGACATTCAGCAGTCAGCATGCCAACTGCACGCATCCTTAAATTTTACGACATCTGTGGCATTGTGCTGTGTGAAAAAATTGCACATTTCAGAGTGGCCTTTTATTGTGGGAGGCCAAAGGCACACCTGTGCAACAATCATGCCACACCTGTGAGGTGGGATGGATTTTCTTGGCAAAGGATAAATGCTCCCTAATACAGATTTAGCCAGATTTGTGAATAATCTTTGAGAAGAACAGGTCTTTTGGGCATTTAGTAAAAGTTTTACATCTTTGAGTTCCTCTCACGAAAAATGGGAGCAAAAACAAAAGTGTTGCATTTATGTTTTTGTTCAGTGTATATATTGTACATACACTTATGTATATGTTTATGTGTCCAAACTTTTTGACTCGGGGACAGCATAGGGTTAAAAAAAAGAATTGGCCGGGTGCCAAAAGCCGAATGCATGTAAATTGATTATATATATATATATATATATATATATATGTGTGTGTGTGTTCAGTGCTAGACTGCTTCATCCCAAGTGCAGGACTAATAGACTCAAAAACTCCTTTGTCCCACACGCCATTAGACTGTACAACTCCTCGCTTGGGCGGGGGGTACTAGGATGACAGGGGATGCAAAACAATAACAGTGCAATACGTTTTCATAACATGGTCACTACTGCCTACTTTGTCTTGTTATATTCTTATTTTATTGTTATATTTGTATTCCCATTTTTGCTTTTTAGTTTTTATTCTTATTGTAATATTTCTCTATTTTGTTTCCATTTAAACCCCCATTATTTACTTTTTACTTTTATTTAAATTGATCTCAACACTGTACACTGCTGCTGGAATTTTAATTTTGCTGAAGGAACTCTCCTGAAGGAATCAATAAAGTACTATCTATCTATCTATCTATATATATTAGGGCTGAGAATCTTTGGGTGTCCCACAATTCGATTCAATATCAATTCTTGGGGTCGCGATTCGATAATAAATTGATTTTTTCAATTCAACGCGATTCTTGATTCAAAAACGCAATTTTTCCGATTCAAAACGATTATTTATTCAATACATTGGATTTCAGCAGGATCTACCCCAGTCTGCTGACATGCTAGCAGAGTAGTAGATTTTTTTAAAAAGCTTTTATAATTTTAAAAGACAATGTTTTATGAACCGATTGCAATAATGTAAATTTGTTTTAACAATTAACAAAAAATATGACTTATTTGAAAACATTGGACACAGTGTGTTGTCAAGCTTATGAGATGTGATGCAAGTGTAAGCCACTGTGACATTATTGTTCTTTTTTTTTAAATTTTAATAAATGTGTAATGATAATGTCAATGAGGGATTTTTAATCACTGCTATGCCGAAATTATAACTAATATTGATACTGTTGTTGATAATATTCATTTTTGTTTCACTACTTTTGGTTTGTTCTGTGTCGTGTTTGTGTCTCCTCTCAATTGCTCTGTTTATTGCAGTTCTGAGTGTTGCTGGGTCAGGTTTGGTTTTGGAATTGGATTGCATCGTTATGGTACTGCTGTGTATTGGTTTGTTGGATTGATTAAAAAAACAAGAAAAAAAACAACGATTTAAAAAAAATTAAAATCGATTCTGAATCGCACAACGTGAGAATTGCGATTCGTATTTGAATCGATTTTTTCCCACACCTGTAATATATATACATATATATATATATATATATATATATATATATATATCTTAAATATGTATAATGTATTCAAGCCCTCCCGCTTATTCGTGGGGGGGCTGGTGCCTATCTCATCTACAATCGGGCGGAATCGCCACCTCATCGCAGAGTTTTTTAAAATTATTATCATTATTATTTGTGCTGTCCAAGAGTGATTTGTAATCACGTTTACGTAGATGTTTTTACACGTAATTTACTATCGCAGTGATTTTAGTGAACACATTACTGTCATACCACATTGAAGAGGCAAATTTGCCAAACATAAAAATGTAGTGCAAACTGCATTAAAGCATATTTTTGAGGGCAATCGCCTAAACGCTGCCTAGACACGCATACAAAAATACACACATTACGTTTTTGGTCACACAGCAGAGAGTTGATTGTGACGGAACAACAATCTTTTTAACCAAAATAAAAATTGTTTGCATTGATTTAAAGCAAGCTATAACAGACTGAACTACACAAAACTTACCATGAATTGATTAACGTGGACCCCGACTTAAACAAGTTGAAAAACGTGACTTAAACAAGTTGAAAAACGTATTGGGGTGTTACCATTTAGAGGTCAATTTTACAGAATATGTACTGTACTGTGCAATCTACTAATAAAAGTTTCAATTAATCAATCAATCAACTCCTTTCAACCCCCCCCCCCCCCCCCCCCCCCACACGCACACACAAACCCCACACGTCAGATCCTGACGACAACCCAATATGAAGTACAAACAATAAAACATTTAAAATTATGAATATGTGCAAGTTTGACATATCATGTTTACTTCCCAAAGAACTCTTTAAAGTTTTGTAATCAATCAGACGGATCAAGGCAAGCAGCTAAACTGCGACAAACATGGTTAAGTGTGGAGAGGGTGTTTTGAATATTACCCATCATGCACTGTACGGGATTTATTGATGTGTATTTTCAAATTATATATACAACAGTGGTGGGTCATCACGGCCAGCAAGGCATTCTCTGCTGGACTAACATAACCATAAACTATGATCATAATTAAAGAAATACTTTTTTTTATTTGATACCGAAAATTAATCATATTCTCTTCATGTACTATGCTCGTTCCAGTGCTGTTGTTTTTAATTGTAGTTTGTATCCAATCAAAATTCAGCAAACTTAGGTTGCAATGTTGTACCAAATCTGCCCAAGGACGCACGAAGTGGAGAATCAGCGCGAGATAACAGTTTTTATGCGCTTGGATTTTTGGCACTAATGTGACGCCATAAAGGACTTCGGAATCAACAACGCGGGCGTCCGTGAACTGTAGGTGATACAGTGATGGACAGTTGCGATTGCCAATCAGATCACACGTTGTTCTAGCCATAGACATCTTATAAGTACACTGCTGTGACGCGAGAAATTCGGCCGCCATCTTGAAGTGGTGATGGGGAGCAAAGATCTTCAATAGTACTGAAATCATAGCCGCGAGCAAACAAGAGTATGACCATAATAGAATTGCTTGTTGATTAAATTTAAAAGTCTCATACGTGAATAACAAAGTTATAATAAATGATGTAAAGATTGTAAAAGCCAACAGGGGTAAAAGTTAGGACCATAGTCCAGATTGTGTAGAGGGGTGATAATAATATGTTAGCTAACTAGACAATCAGATAGACAGTGGCTATACAGCAATATACAAGTCTAAATTTAGTCTAGCTTTCCAACCCAATTTTGTGTCAAATACTAACATTGTTGGATAAGAAAGAATTTGGTTTTATTCTGAATCCAGTGAAGCAGATTGGTGGGTTTAGCTGTTAAAAAGACTTTCAAGTGTTTGTATATTTTAATGTTTAAGTATTTGGCAGATGGTTTTATTCAAAGCGACATACATAAAAAAACAATCACTGTAAATATTATCATTTAAGGGAAGAATGTATATTGGCTATTTAATCCCTGTTGATATATGATAAATGCAATATTTTTCATCCATCCATCTTCTTCCGCTTATCTGAGGTCGGGTCGCGGGGGCTGCAGCCTAAGAAGGGAAACCCAGACGTCCCTCTCACCAACCACTTCGTCCAGCTCTTCCCAGGGGATCCCGAGGCATTCCCAGGCCAGCCGGGAGACCTATCTTCCCAACGTGTCCAGAGTCTTCCCCGAGGCCTCGTACCAGTTGGATGTGCCCTAAACACCTCTCTAGGGAGGCACTCAGGTGGCATCCTGACCAGATGCCCAAACCACCTCATCTGGCTCCTCTCTATGTGGGGGAGCAGCGGCCTTACTTCTCACCCTATCTCTAAGTGAGAGCCCCGCCACCTGGCGGAGGAAACTCATTTCGGCCGCTTGTACCCGTGATCTTGTCCTTTCGGTCATAACCCAAAGCTCATCGCCATAGGTGAGGATGAGAACGTAGATCGACCGGTAAATTGAGAGCTTTGCCTTCCGGCTCAGCTCAGCTCCTTCTTTACCACAACGGATCGATACAGCGTCCGCATTACGGAATACGCCGCACTGATCCACCTGTCGATCTCGCAATCCACTCTTCCCTCACCCATGACCAAGACTCCAAGGTACTTGAACTCCTCCACTTGGGGCAGGGTCTCCTCCCCAACCCGAAGATGGCACTCAATCCTTTTCCGGGCCAGAACCATGGACTCGGACTTGAAGGCGCTTCACACGCTTTAAGAAGGGGAACCGGAGGGTGTGTTCCAACTATCGTGGGATCACACTCCTCAGCATTCCTGGTAAGGTTTATTCAGGTGTACTGGAGAGGAGGCTACGCCGGATAGTCAAACCTCGGATTCAGGAGGAACAGTGTGGTTTTCATCCAGGTCGTGGACCTGTGGACCAGCTCTATACTCTCGGCAGGGTCCTTGAGGGTGCATTGGAGTTTGCCCAACCAGTCTACATGTGCTTTGTGGACTTGGAGAAGGCATTCGACTGTGTTCCTCGGGAAGACCTGTGGGGAGTGCTCAGAGAGTATCGGGTAACGAACTGGCTGATTGTGGCTGTTCGCTCCCTGTTTGATCAGTGTCAAGAGCTTGGTCCGCATTGCCGGCAGTAAGTCGGACACTATTCCAGTGAGGGTTGGACTCCGCCAAGGCTGTCCTTTATCACTGATTCTGTTCATAACTTTTATGGAGAGAATTTCTAGGCGTAGTCAAGGCGTTGTGGAATTCCGGTTTGGTGACCGAAGGATTAGGTCTGTATATATATATACACACATATATATGTACATATATATATATATATATATACACACACATATATATACATATATACGTATATGTATATACATATATGTATAGATATATATAAATATATATACACACACACACATATGTATATATATATATATGCACCCGCGACCCCAAAGGGAATAAGCGGTAAAAAATGGATGGATGGATATATATACACATTTACATATATACTGTATAAATATATTATATATATGTATATATACACACACACACACACACACACACACACACACACACACACACACACACACACAGTACAGGCCAAATGTTTGGACACACCTCATTCAACGAGTTTTCTTTATTTTCATGACTATTTACATTGTAGATTGTCACTGAAGGCATCAAAACTATGAATGAACACACGTGGAGTTACGTACTTAACAAAAAATGGTGAAATAACTGAAAACATGTAGCTAAGATAGGCACCACCGACCCCCGCAACCTCTAAGGGGAATAAGCTGTAGAAAAAGGATGGATGGATGTTTTATATTCTCGTTTCTTCAATATAGCCACCCTTTGCTCTGATTTCTGCTTTGCACACTCTTGGCAAAGCTCCAAGCTTTGCCAAGAGGTAGTCACCTGAAATAGTTTTCACTTTACAGGTGTCATAGTTTTGATGCCTTCAGTGACAATCGACAATGTAAACAGTCATGAAAATAAAGAAAACACATTGAAATGAGGTGCGTCCAAACTTTTCGCCTATACTGTTTATGGTACACACATGTATATATATACACAGACACACACACTCGATAGCAGCGCTCAGTTCAAGCAAACACTCAGCCTCGACAACTAAGCTGTACTCAGACTATAGACTTTAGACTTCTGCATACATTTACACAAGCACTATTGTCATCATGTGCGGATTTTTCTTGAACCATGTTTTTACAAAGCAGTACAGTTTGGTACTTGTGTAGTCTTAAGACTTATACTACCAATGTCAGCCAACGGGTTTACATAATAGGATTTATTATGGTGCAATGATGCTAGCTGCGATAAGAGCGTCAACAGACATGTGGACATCGTGCTGCAGCTGGATGTGTTTGGATTCTGTGTACATTAACATAAGCCAATTAAAATAAACTAAGTAAAAAAATAGAATAGAACAAGTGGAGTAAAATATGAATAGAATCATTTTTGGTTTATTTTACACATTAAGCATATTGATAATAATTACTGGTAATGCAAAATAATCTATGGTGAAGAAAGGGCCTTCTGTACAACTTTGTTTTGACTTAACCAAAATTCTATATATTTGCCATCAAAGTGTACCTCAACTATTCATTTTACAATTACAATGCTATAAAAGGTGCCAAATATTACAATTTGTTTCATCATATTTCTTCAATTAAACAAGTTAAAAAAGGTTTTAAGCTTCTGCCTCAAAATTGCAATGGAAATCCTGACGTGGCACATTTGTCCCATTAGTAAAACATAAGCAACTCAACAAATTTGCAGTTTTGATTACTTCGAATTGAATGAAATATTATAGAATATTTTTCAAAGTACATTGGTACCTCGCTATATTAGTGCCCAATTGAAGTACTTTTGAGAATCGAGCTGCCTCTCGGCTAATTGTCACACTTTGTTAAATTTCGGGTTATGAGTACCCGACTATAGTTGGCATAGCGAATGTCACGGTGAACCCCTGTATGATCCGACCCAAACATTAGCTAGCTAGCATTAGCTTATAGCGAGATATTGACAAAACTTTGCTTTTCCAACAACGGAAGAGAGAGAGTGTTAAGGACATTGGTGAGAAGAAATGGATATTCATTCAAGAAATCATCAAAAAACATGTGTGCCGAATCGGTGCAGCCATTGCAGCGCAGCCCAGTTAATCTGCACCATACAGAAGCAGTAGGATTCAATAACCCTAGCCAATGTTAAAATATCTAAATAGCAAACATGTATCCATGAAAATATAGAGAAGCTGCGGAGTGTGTGTTTTGACGGAGAAGCAGCTCTCAGGAGAAACCGTAGAAGTCCCCTCTTCAAGGTGTTTTCTTTCTAAAAGACATTTTACATGTTAAAATTGTGGTGTACTGAGGCAGCCAAGCACAGATTAAATTGATTTTAATTCATTTCAATGGGCAAAACAGTTATGCTATGCTAAGTTTTCCAAAGTTCAAGCTGCATCACACGACCACTTTCACTCGTTATGAAATACCACTGACCATAAAAACGTGGTGCATTAAAAAGTCCAGTGGCAAATATATGTTTTAAAAGGGGGGGAAAAAACAGTCATTCATGTATGTTAAGCATGTTGCTTAATGTTTCACAATTATCCAGCAACATTAGTGACACTGATCAGTTTTGTCTTTACAGTGTTGTAACTGTCTTTGACAGTGGCAATATTGGCATTTGAAGTATTGATGTGATGTACTGGTATTTGTAAAAATCCCAGCTAGATCAGGATTTAATATTCTGGATGGTACCAGGGCTCACTGAAGTGAATCGCTTAACGAAAACATGGCGTTAAAGTCATGACCAATTTTGGCTACTAAATTGTAATCTGGGGAAGGTAATACGGTTAGCACACTAATTCTGGACCTCTTTTTTGTACACAGGTATTAAACAAAATTATTCTTCATTTATGTGGTGTTACCTTGTGATATCTTGAGCTGCAAAGCTCTGTGAATAAAAGGTCAGCACAGTGATGTAAGATGATGGGTGACGAACAGGTGCTTTCCCTCTGATGATTGGATAATTATCTAATCATCATTTGAACTCATAAAATACACCAAATAATGTCAAGATAATGACTTGAGAGTTAAAAGGCTGTAGCTGGATTAGTTCTAAAGCTTTCATTAGCGGAATTTGGGAACTTGAATTTGATTCTTCAGTTTCAAATGTGCACGTCAAAAACTTCTGATTCTTGGCGTTCAGTTTATCATCAGACACTGAAACGTGACACTAAATCCAAATTGCTTTCTCTTGCTAAACATTATTGTCCAGTTAATTAAATGGAACGCAATAATACGCCAACCCAGATGGGACTGGAAAGCAAGGCACTTTGCCTCAAGTACTTTATGTAGTGTTCAAATGTGGAATTTTCCTTTCAGGAAAGTTTGATCTTTTTGAACTCTAAGGTGTCTTCTGTGCCCGCTGATCCTGAGTGAGCACTTAATTTGAACAACTTCTTGGCTTTCAGGCCAGCTCATTGTCACAGACCCACTGGAGTGCAGTCGTAATTACTCATTGAATCACTGTAGAGCTGTTTGGTCTCAAATGGGATGCTCGGAGTTGGATTCTTACTATAAACAATGTTTTTACCAAACAGTTTTAGTCAGCTCCAACTAACATTATATTGCGTCCAACCTTCTTCTGGTGCCAAGAAAACCCTTCGACCTCGGTAGAGAAAACGGACGACACCTCTATAGCCTGTCCGTGGGACTCCAGATTTTAAGTCATCCATTACCCCCAGATTTCGGGCAAGAACTTTAAAACTGTCCCTGCTTGAATACTTCACTCTGTAGGGGCCTGGTCCTCTTAAAAGTCCTCCATGTTGCAATTCCTCGATCTTCACCAGTGGGGCATTGTAAACCTCTTTGATAAACTTCTCATCATACTGTTCTTTAAGCAAATAAGACAAATCTTGTTTGGTAAAAGGCACAAATTCAGTGTTAAGTCTCACATAGCGAAGGTACTGGTCAAAGAATTGACCTAAACTGACACCTTTCCGGCCAAATGTGATAGTTCGTGAGATTTCTGGTCGAATGCAGGAACGGTCCTTGCGCTGCACTGGCTGACGCATCCAGTCGTCCCAGAAAGCAGAAGGCCATTTAGGTTCTAATTCATCCCACAACTCTTTAAGAAGCATCCAACCAAGACCGGGGAAAAAATCTGTCCTATGGAGAAGATGAGCTTTGGATGGATCCACCAAGGCGTCTCTGCCGTTATCATTCCAGGCAGATACACACCACAGGGATGGGTCCGCACGCAGGATTGGGTAAAGTGCTCTGAAGTACTCAAAGAAATCAGGAGCCACCTAAACATAAAAGGTAGACAGTAATGTTAAATTGCTGTTTTAAACGTGCTGCTTGAATGGTTCTACAGAGGTCCATTAGTAGTTGCTACAATACTCATGAGTAGCACACATTCTACATTTGTCAAGCAGCCATAAAATGTAGTACTGTCAAAGATGGAAGTCACTGAAATCTTTTCATGAGACAACACTACATAAATAAACTTTTTATAATGTAAAGTGGTCAGTGTGTAGCTTGTACAACTGTCAATGTACTGTGTACTGTCCATTAGTTCAAACAAGCATTAATGTCTAAATCACAGTAGCCATTATCCCTTCTTTGTGTTATATAGTCAGTGTCACAAGGTCTCAATTGGGAATGTGGAACAGATTCTCTTATTCGGATCACTGGAAGTTCAGTATTGCACTTCATTGCAAAAATACTGAGAATGTGTAAGAAAATATCTGTTGCTATAAACAAAGATGTTTTGGGTCTGATGTATTAAATTTTACAATATACTTATGGTTAAGGTCAAAAGTGATGTAACTCATTTGTTGTTAACAATAAATTATTTTTAATGATACTACTAATAATAAGTAGGGTTTGCCCATATCTAGTGTAAGCTGGCTATCGCTTGGATTCAAAATGATGTCATGTCCGGCCGGCTAATTGAATACGCGAGGTGGTCAAGCCAGCATCTGTTCTCAACAGGTACTCGGTGCCATTTAGCCTTTCTCGAAGAAAAATGCCCTATGCCTGCTTTGTTTTCGGCGGTACAAACCGTTAAATGGCAAAAAGGATAAACATTTCTATGACAAAAGAGTGCAATATTTTATGAAAAAATACAACAAATGTAACTTGCACTCCAGTACAAGGGAGCAAAGTTGAAGAATGCACAAGTTTTTCAGTAATCACTCTGTTAAAGGTTTGTTTGATATATTTTAACCCTTAATGTTTCCTAATGAAGCTTTCAACATGTACACAATGTTGATATCTATATTTATATTTTGATGAAGACGGAGAAAAACACGAATACTTGGAAAACGGCGAGTGCAACAGCAAGGGCAAGCAACGACAATGGCAGTAGTAACAAATTTAAATCATGAAATGGAACCCGACCTGAGCAAAAACAATGCGTATTATCCGGGAGAGTCTTGATAATGTCATTGACACAGCCACACACAAAAAAAGAAGTTGTAGACCTCCATGCTTTTCCAAGCTTTCATCTGTTTTGCCGTGGTGACGGATGTCTGGAGCACACGATACGCTTGGGAACTCTGACAGATCCGTTTAAAAAAAAAAAATAAAACTATGGGTATCTTTTCCATTGCATAGTTGGATTTTTGCTTCATATCTGCTTTTTGCAGGAATATATAGGCCCCTTGAGTACTCAGTGTGCGCTGCAACAGTCATCTTAGCTCGGTTGACCGTCACTAGTTTTCACTTCCGTAAATAAATTACTTCTCGGAATACAAGCAACTGTTCTCAGTTTGATTTTTAATACAAGTATGTATGATTTATGCTGATATAGTATTGGCACAATGTTGGTATTAGCCAATTTGAAAGGCTGCATTGTATTACAAGTGGACACTCCTATTTCTTAAAATTGCGTAATGATGTGTGTATAACAAGACTGATTATTTTTTTGTGCACCCAAATTAGATTTTTTAAAATCACAATTCAAAATTGTTTTAATAGATAAGGCTTTAGGTTAGTGACTCATTCATGGATGTTTTTGTGTCTTTATTACAAAAAGCTTAATTTTGACACTGAATATAATCTATACTAAATATGTCATTTTTTATTGCTACTATTGCACATTTTTAGTTTACTTTTTTACCCGCATTATCCTTTCCATCCTTTGTAACTGACCTACTGTGTGGAACAATTTCCCTGTTGGATCTCTGAGTCTAAGTAACTGATTTAAAAAAAAAATAATAATATTTTTTTTTACATCAAATATGACAATTTTAGTGAAAAAAGATTTTTAATTGCAAAAATTGCATGTTTAAAAATTCAGTGAAGAAAAAAATTGCTGCTTCAAAATGCAAAGCCCACTAAATTAAGCTGCATTTAAATATTCATGATGCCCAGGTAATTGCCTTTTTTATAAAGTTTTGTATGACCTGTGTCAGTGAATTCAAACTGGACACCTCATTGGCTGGTTCTGAGCAGGATCGATTACTTCAGTCTTAATTTATCGGAAATGGGTCATACGTTTTTTACTCTGAATTTTAAAACACTGAATTTTCCAGATATTAATTTTGCTACCATTATTTTTCACTGAAATTGTCAGCATAATTTGATGTAAAAAAAATTCAAACGCGAAAAATGTTATTTCATAAATTCAGTACCAAAAAAAGCTTTTGTAAAAAAGACACAAATTAACCACGATATTCATGGTAACGTAAATAGCCATCAATCAGATACAAACAACAACATATAGGTAAGCTTTCATCAGATATTCTGTTTTGAGGCCCTACAAAATCTGTAATAAAAAAAAGAAAAAGTTTTTCAATTCAAAATAAATATTTTAGAATTTATTTTAGCATTTACACTTATCTTACAAACTTAGATGTGTTTTTTGTCACACTGAATACAACATACGTAAAATAAATGCAAACATTGTTACATTTATTGATGCAGTACTGTACATCATTGGAAAATGTTAGCCAGTATTTTAAATAAAAGCCTAATAATTTACCATGAATTACCATACTTTCAAGACAACATTAAGCTACTAGCTAATATTAGCAGCATCACTGTATATTCAACACAGCTTGGTTATTTGTTTCAGACATGTTGGACAAGTTAAATTAGGGAAACTCATGTGGTTAAAATTGTACATTTCAACATATCTGAAAAGTAGTAGGAAGAGAAAAACCTATACAGATTCAATACCAACACTTGTCTATGTCTTTAAATGATAAATCATTAACGCCATAACGTTTTGTGTGACAGGGGTTTGGGGAAAAAATTCAATTACGTATTGGTGATTGTCAGTGAATGTTATGGATGTCAAAGAGCTTCACTTTCCTCACATTCTGTCATGTTACGGTCTTATTCCAAAATTTAATTTTTTTTTTTGTCCTCAAAATACAAACCCTGTTTCCATATGAGTTGGGAAATTGTGTTAGATGTAAATAAAAACAGAATACAATGATTTGCAAATCCTTTTCAACCCATATTCAATTGAATGCACTACAAAGACAAGATATTTGATGTACAAACATAAACTTCATTTTTTTTGCAAATAATAATCAACTTAGAATTTCATGGCTGCAACAAGTGCCAAAGTAGTTGGGAAAGGGCATGTTCACCACTGTGTTACATAACCTTTTCTCTTAACAACACTCAATAAATGTTTGGGAACTGAGGAAAGTGATTGTGGAAAGCTTTAAAAGTGGAATTCTTTCCCCTTCTTGTTTTATGTAGAGCAGGGGTGCCCATTACGTCGATCCCGAGCTACCAGTGAACTGCGGGGGGTGTGTCAGTCGATCTCCAGCCAGGCTTTTAAAAAAAATAGACCTAAAAATTAGTGATCATCAATCTTCACCAAGACGTCACTTAAATGACATTCACGGTACCGGAGGGTCTTGTGAGATGACGCTGGCTGCTGCAAGATCATTATGAAAATATGACCGAGAGGAAGGCGAGAAACACTTTTTATTTCAACAGACTCTCGCGCCGTACCTTCCGTCAAAACTCTAAAGGCCGACTGCACATTTCCTATCTTCACAATAAAAGCCCTGCTTCATGCTGCCTGCGCTAACTAAATACAGAGTCTCGGAAAACTGGTGTGCACAAGCGATCCCTCAGAAAGCTGGCGTGCACATCACTTGTGCACGCCAGCTTTCCGAGACTCTTATTTTGTTAGCGCAGGCAGCATGAAGCAGGGCTTTTATTGTGAAGATAGGAAATGTGCAGTCGGCCTTTAGAGTTTTGACGGAAGGGACGGTGCGAAAGTCTGTTGAAATAAAAAGTGTTTCTCGCCTTCCTCTCTGTCATTTTTTCATAATAATGAACTGGCAGCAGCCAGCGTCATCTCACAAGACTCTTGGGTGCCGTGAATTTCAATCAAGCAAGCTCCGGAATTTTCCGCCAATGTTTTTCTTGTAAAGTGTATGGAAGCTGGATGAATTAGATGCCAAAAACCAACCACTTTCATGTGCTATTGTACAGAAAGGACAACTTTTTTTCTCCTCCATTTGAAAATGTGGGCGTTATCATCATTACTGTCTGATTCCAATCAATGCAAGTAATCAGAATCAGGTAATACACCAACTTATATTCTTGTCTTTGTGAAAGAAAGACATCTATATGTGTTACACATGCTTGTATTATCATTAAACACATTTAACTTGTTTACAAAAATGTCTCTTTCATAAATAAATAAATATAAATGATATATATAATTGAGGTAGATCCCCTCGAGTTGGTCAATTAAAAAGTAGCTCGCCTGCAGAAAAAGTGTGGGCACCCCTGATGTAGAGCTTCAATTATTCAACAGTCCGGGGTCTCTGCTGTCGTATTTTACGCTTCATAATGCGCCACACATCTGGACTGCAGGCTGGCCAGGAAAGTACCCGCACCCTTTTTTTTTTACGAAGCCACGCTGTTGTAACACGTGCTGAATGTGGCTTGGCAGTGTCTTGCTGAAATAAACAGGGGCGTCCATGAAAAAGACAGCGCTTAGATGGCATCTTATGTTGTTCCAAAACCTGTATGTACCTTTCAGCATTAATGGTGCCTTCACATATATGTAAGTTACCCATGCCTTGGGCATTAATGCACCCCCATACCATCACAGATGCTGGCTTTTGAACTTTGCCTCGATAAAAGTCTGGATGGTTCGCTTCCCCCTTTGGTCCGGATGACACAATGTCGAATATTTTCAAAAACATTATGAAATGTGGATTTGCAAATCATTTTCAACCCATATTCAATTGAATAGACTACAAAGACAAGATATTTGATGTTCAAACTCATAATTATTTTTGCAAATAATAATTAGAATTTAATGGCTGCAACACGTGCCAAAGTAGTTGGGAAAGGGCATGTTCACCACTGTGTTGTATCACCTTTTCTTTTAACAACACTCAATAAACGCTTGTGGAAATGTGGACTCGTCAGACCACAGAATACTTTTACACTCTGCATCAGTCCATCCTGGATGATCACAGGCCCAGAGAAGCCGGCGCGTTTCTGGATGTTGTTGATAAAATGTTGAAATCCCTAAATATCTTGCAATTGCACTTTGAGAAACGTTGTTCTTAAACTGTTTGACTATTTGCTCAAACGGGTGTACCTCGCCCCATCCCTTCTTGTGAAAGGATGGGGCGATTGGGAAGCTGTTTTTATACCCAATCATGGCACCCACCTGTTCCCAATAAGCCTGCACACCTGTGGGATGTTCCAAATAAGTGTTTCATGAGAATTCCTCAACTTTATCAGTATTTATTACCACCTTTCCCAACTTATTTGTCACATGTTGCTGGCATCAAATTCTAAAAAGTTAATGATTATTTGCAAAAAAAATGTTTATCAGTTTGAATATTAAATAGGTTGTCTTTGTAGCATATTCAATTGAATATCAGTGGAAAAGGATTTGCAAATCATTGTATTGTGTTTATATTTACATCTAACACAATATCCCAACTCATATGGAAACAGGGTTTGTACTACAAAAAATACTTCATAATTGCAATGTGAAAAGTTTTTTTTAATTAGAAATTTTACTATAAGAAATCACATGTACATAATTATTCACAGCTCATATTTAATACTTGGTTGATGCACCTTTGACAACAATTACAGCCTCAAGTCTATGATGCGGTTGATGGGCAGTTTCGCCCTTTCTTCTTTTTTGGCGCTTTTCCAACTCCATCAGGTTGGATGGTGAAGGGTTGGTTTTCATCCAGGATGTTGCTGCATGCTAATTATCTTGGTCTAATCAGGGAGGTGACCAAGCACCTGATGGTCACTCAGAGCTACAGCATTCTTAAGTGCAGCAAACCAACAATTAGGCCTATATAGTAGAGTGGCCAGACAGAAGCCATTTTTTAAGTTAAAAAAAAAAGATTGTAAAGATAAACTAAACCTTTTGCATTGTCATTGTGGGTAGAAAAATGAATTTTTATTCCATTTTGGAACAAGGTTGTAACATAACATATGGAAAAAGTGAAGCGCTATGAATACTTTCCAAATAAACTGTAATATTGTAGAATCCGTCATAATCTCAGTTACTATTGTAGAGTTGTTGTTTTTTAGTTTAACTGCAGCAGGTCTATGCCTTTGTATTTGCAAAGTGGCCAGTTCAAACCCAAGTGTGCAAAAAACAACAACTCTGAAACTCATATTTTAGTTTAAAATACAGTGCCGTTTCAAATTACTTTTATGTGTCAGCCAGGTGAATTTTTTTTTTACAAATTTTATGACACAGCGGCTTGCTTTAAGAGTGTACTGTCTCCGTGAAGGTAAGTGAAAAGTTAAATTTTTGAAAGCGTGTGTGGGTGTTTGTGAGAAGGTACACAGATCTCTGAACGTTCCTTTTCTTCACGATGACAGCATTTTAGTAAAATTACAAATTGCAATCATACACTAGGTTTTTTTGACCAATTCTGTGATGCCCTATTCTATTCCGTTAATGCAGAAATCATAGGGCCCTACGTATACTATTTGGTATGATAATGTTGTTAGAAGAAGGCAGATGAAGGCAAAACTCACCTCTAAGTCGTCCTCCACTATAACCACAGTGGACTGGGAAAACGTGTTGAACACTTGGTTTAGTGCCCAGTGGTAATGTCTGGCAATTTTGTAGTAGCCCTGGAATTTTCTGTGCTCCGGCCGTACTCGGATGTCTGTGAGGTCTGGCTGGCTTATGTGTGTCAGCTGATTCCCATATGAACCAATTACACTCGCTGTTTCAGCATGGCCACAGTCCTGGCTGACAATAATGGGGTAGAGTTCTGGAGAAGGACGGTACTGAATAAGTCTGTCAAGACTTCGTTTTACTGTAACTCTGTCACAAGCAATAACTAAGATAGGAATGATAACTTCTGGGCTTGCAAGAGAAGTTGTAAATCCGTTTCCAAGGCTGACTGCCTTTAATACATTCGACTGGTGATGAGAATCTGGGATTACTGAAGTAAAAGGCTTCGTAAGAGTTTGTTCCTTGGTATCCACTTTCTCTTTCACAGGAATCAGAGTCTTTGGTGGCTGGTGAATAGTTTCCAATTGGACTTGTTCACTAACATCCATTTTTCTTTTTCCAACATCGTTCCACTTAGACCAGGCAAATCTGTGACTTTCAATCTGCTTTAGCAGCTTTTTCTGGGTCTCAAGCTGAATTTCCACTTCCTCTGCCAGGCGGAATACCTCCCCTGCTAGGTTGCCTCGGCTTCCTTTCCCTCCAATTATACCCCATTCCTCATTTCCTCCTGGTTCAGCACCACCACCTTCACCAAGGCGGCCAATGGGAGGGCGACCCCAAAGGTAAAGAAGCAGCAAAGCATTCCACGCAACAAACAGAAAAGCACCACATAGTATAAGGGAACCTTTCTTTCGAACCATGGCCCAAGGACACAAATGAGTAAGTTGAAGATAGGGATGCAATGATAAACTGTAATATTGATAAACTGCGTTAAAACGGCAGGCGGTTAGTATCACTGTTTTAATTTAAAAAAATATAATAAAACCGTACTGATAGCCACACTCTGAAAAACTCATGGACTCACTAGCTAGCTCGAATGCTAACATGAACAAAAAATACATTGTTTTTCCCTATTTTTTTGTAAGGGGCGCCGGAAGTTAGCAGACCCGTCAGCGATCCTGTTCTGTCTCCCTGTAATGTTTGTCTGCTCTTGAATGGGATTGTGCTGAAAATGTTAACTTCCCTTAAGGGATTATTAAAGTATTTCTGATTGTGATTGTGATTCTGATTAAAAAAAACGACATACCCCAATCTAAAAATGGTATAAACACGTTGTTGTCTGAGAAACTAAGCTATTCAACTGTGCACATAAAACAAAAAGGCTAAGCTCTTTTAGCACAGCTATTGATCTATAGTTGGGGGAATATGGCGCAGAGATATCTACAACAGGAAGTGAACTTGTGTGATGTCACATAAATCGGAAGTGAAGCCCACAACATCCGTTTTGCCTGTATCAATGAAAACATTCAAAAACTTTTAAAATAAAACTGAAGATAAACATATTTAACCGCTGAAATCAAACAATATGGCTCTTGAGAAGCCAGGATAATATTTAATGTTTTGTCTGCCAAAAAGATTATATTTTGTATCTGTCTATTTTATTTTAAATTATTTAAATTGGTTAAAAGATTTCAGTGTGTTAAAAAAGTACTTTTTAAACACATTTAACAATACTGTGATAATAATAACCGAGATAATTTTGGTCACAATAACCATGATAAGACATTTTCGTATCATTACATCCCTAGTTGAGGAACATGATAAAGATAGGGACCAGGTTCGAGCGCCAGACAAAGAATCATCAGTCCCAGGTGTAAAAAGCTTGGTTGCAGGAAGTTGACGGAGTTGACTTGGTCACACCATACCAGATTTGTTGACGAGGATGCCCACAGGTAAAGTGGACTCTCTTTAATGTACACAAGAGTACAGTCGAATGCATCAAGTCTATGAAATGATGTACAAAAAAGGGAAGGGGGACAAATTGGGTCACTTTGGATGAGGGGATGTGACCTATTGAATGTTATCCCTTGGCCATCATCCTGGAAACAGACACAAAAAAAAAAAAAAAAGATCAGTATAATAATTGCTGTTAATGGGCCCTTGTAATAATGACAATTTAACTTTCTTGTAGTGGCTAGACATTGATCAAAAAATTGATAATTACAATAGTCATAAAGAAACTAAGATTATTTTTAACAACAGTAAATCCTACATGCGTAATAAGTCTGGAGTACTTTATTAAAATGTTTACAACTAATTAGTTAACTGAAGAAACTGCACTATGCTATAATACAGAGCCTTTCACTTAGCATTAAACAGATTATATATTCATCATACGATACAATATACACTATATATTATACAAAACTAAATTACATTTGTTTTAGGTGTAAACTAAAGGGACAGCTCTAACAATTAGCTTAATTTGGCACACTAATCACATTTATGTATTCTACTGAACTCCTGTTGAAATACCAAGATGCAATGTAAAAAGTCACTTTCATTTTCAAGGGACTAAACATGTTAGTTATTGTTAACACAGATTACATACAATACTGAGCTATCACGTGAACCACTAGAGTTTTCAAAAATACTGGTTCTTCACTACCAAGTCGACACCAACAGATCAAATATACAATACCTGAGGATTTCAGTACAGTAAGTACCAAATACTGTTCAAAACTTTTTTTCTCTCTGAGCAAACAAATAGTGGAAAATAGCCAGTGTTTCCCATATATCTATTTATTCGTGGCAGCCAACAAATGTGGATTTTAGTAACGTGAAGCGAATTATATTTATATAGCGCTCTTCTCTTGGGAATCAAAGCACTTTACTTAGTGAAATCCATTATGTACATCTTTAAGACACATATTCATATTCATTAAGTGTATAACCTATTGTAACAACACCATGACTGCAAATTGTAAGTTGTTCTTAGACTGTGATTGTGTTGGCACGTGCTCCCTGCATATGCGTGTGGACGAGGCTGCGGTGAGCAATACTACTGAACACCAGACAAATTCCTCAGACTGACAAACAATTTTATTCAATATAAATAGTAATTGTAAAAAACAGACACTTTTGAAAAAAACATGTTTTGGTAAACCACTAATGGTAATCTTTTTTTGGTATAATTTTATTTTAAACTTTGAACAAGTTTCAAAACTTTGAACGAGTTGCTAATGTCCGTCCATCTATCCAACCATCTTCTTCCGCTTATTTGAAGTCGGGTCGCAGGGGCAGTCCCTTTTAAATTGGAGAATTACCACTAATCCACCGTGTGGCCTGCAACAGTTTTCATTCTAGAAATCCTTACTTTATCAGACAAATGGCGAAGACACTTAAATGCCATGGCAGCAAAGTATCAGTAACAGAAATTCTAGAGGCTCCACCAACATATTTTTTATCTGAGCTGTGCAGAGTTCAGACAGACTGATAAGGACATCCTGCTTCATGCCATTAACTGAAGAACTCATGAGCCAGAACCCATCGAGGTCACAGTTTAAGTGTGCCTTCTAGCCTCCATTTCACAAAGTGCTTGAAAAACTTGGATTATTTTTCATTATTTTGCATTCACATGCATCTTTTACACCAATTATTAGTAGTGAAGAAGGCGGTTAACTGATAATTGGAGACAATATTTATTTACAGTAAAAGTGACATACTGGTGTCAAAATTTAGAATAAAACCGTTGTAGACTAAAAGTGCATGAACAGTCCTGTACACTTAGCTTTTTTCACTAATAGCACCGGTCCTACTAAATTAAAAAAATTAATAAAACTGATTTTTTTTTTTTGTAGAACAGAAAATTTAGGAGCAAAATGAAATGTTTTAACTATCCTGATTTCATTAACAACACTCAGACAAGGTACACTTGTGCACTCACACATACAGACAATGCCACAGACACAATCCCAAATACAGGTGAAATGTGAAATAAAGTGCACTGGTTTCAGAGGACATGTTTAAACGTCAGCAGCAACATGAAAATAATTTACCTTTAACATGGTTGTTTTTATAGATAACATTATTATAGGACATACACACAAAGATTTTTTACCAGGAACACCAACTGGTTCATGATGCTGTGTGACAGGCTGTGTTCTGAAAATGACTTAAAAAGTGATTAAATTATAGTTACTCCTTACTTTACCAAAAAAGTAATTGAATTACTAACGGAATTACTCTTTATTTATTGTAATTAATTACGAGGGAAAGTTATTAATGTGTTATAGGCATGGGTGATATGGCCTAAAAATAAAATCCCAAATTTTTTTTACAAACATTTTTTAAAGAACCCATTCAATACAAATAGCAGAGATCGTTTTAAAATGGCTTTCTCTTGTATTTAATCAAAAACTAGTATATTGGGATGATACTGTATCTTACTCTTTGTCAGCTGAGCCTGCTACTAACAGTTTTGGTAATGTTTTTTTTTCCTGTGTTTTGAGCTTTTCCCTTTCCAGCGCTCTTGATTTTGGTTTCTGTTTCCCGTCAGTGCACCACTGTCCTGAGCGCTGGCTCCCATACCTAGCTCTGATTGGCACTCTAGCTAGATACACCTGTTACGTGTTGCCAATCAGGCTTCTTTATAAGCCAACCTGCCCTGCACACAGGGCTGGATCATTATAGTTGTTAGTCGGCTTCTAAACGTAAAGAAAGAACAATAGATCGCATTAGTTTTTTGTGGTTGCTATGCCCAAATACAACTACGAAGACTTGGTTGTGCAAATAAACTAGCATCATGTTAAGTCCTAGTAATAAATATTGAGATTGTTGTTTCAAACCACTGCAATTTATTTCTCCATTTTCAAACAGAAAAAAAATTCTTGTTGTTGTGTAGGAAAGCTTTATTCATTCAACACGGATGACACACTATAGCGTCTTTGGTGATATTTGTTAGCATCAAGACAATATCCTTAATAATATTAATAAACTACATTGATTAATTCTCGTAGGCTCAACAGCATATACTCATACTTGCCAACCCTCCCGGATTTTCCGGGAGACTCCCGAAATTCAGCGCCTCTCCCGAAAACCTCCCCGGGACAAATTTTCTTCCGAAAATCTCACGAAATTCAGACTGAGCTGGAGGCCACGCCCACTCCAACTCCATGGGAACCTGACTCAATGTTGTGACCCTCTTAAACAGGACAATACTACTCATCTACTGTACATAGATCGGATGTCTGTTCTGAAGCCCACAGTAAAGAGACGTAACTTCATCACGTCGCCTGGTTATTGACTCCAACCCAATTTATTACACCGCCGACGAGCAAAATGAAGAAATAAGCTTGCAAGTTCCAGAACGATTGGAAACAAGAATTTCAGTTTATCCAGGAGAGTTCGAAGGAGTAGGGGTATGTTGCCTGTAAATTTTGTAGAACAGACTTCTCTATTGAACAACACGGCGGCCGAACGGATATTCAGCCATGAACTGTCAGTCAGCGAAGCACAAAGCGTCCGCAGCACAGCATAGTTCACAACCCAGTATTATGGCCCACCTTGCAAAATGGAGACCCGATAGAGTATCTTATGCTGAGACAAAGATGGATATGCTGATAGCTGGAAGCAACATCCCGTTCTCATTTGAGGATGTCTACAACAAATCCGTGAAGGATAATCCCGGATTCGGAGATCGCTCGCCAATACGTAAATGGCAGAACAAAGGTTACTCAAATAGTGAATAGGGTAAGTTTTTTTGTTTTTTTTTAGTACCCAGCAAGCACAATACAGTTAGTAGAACACTGTGTTTTTATACTGTGTATTTGATAGGTGCCGTCGGAAATTCAACTATTTCTTTCATTTATATATATAATAAAATAAATATATGTAGCTAGAATTCACTTAAGTAAAGTATTTCATATATATCTCCTGAAGTACTATCTATCTATCAATATCATATATATATATAATATATATATATACACATACATATATATATATATATATATATATATATATATATATATATATAAAATATATGAAATACTCGAGTTGGTGAATTATACGCAACCCCTCTTAACCACGACACCCCGCCCCAACCACGCCTCCGCCCCAACCCCCACCTCCTGAAATCGGAGGTCTCAAGGTTGGCAAGTATGATATACTATATATTGAGATCGCTAGATTCATGCTGAACAACAGTGACATTAATCCATCCATCCATCCATTTTCTGCCGCTTGTCCCTTTTGGGGTCGCTGGAGCCTATCTCAGCTGCATTCGGGCGGAAGGCGGGGGTACAACAGGGACATCTATAGCTAAATAAAAATGGGTATTTCTAACTGTCATTCTGTCATACATTTTTTTTCCTTTTACGGAAGGTTTTATGTAGGGAATAAGTGATGAAAAAACACTTAGACAGTTTAAAAGAGGAGAAAACACACAAAAAAAATTAAAATTAAATTTTGAAATGTAGTTCATCTTCAATTTTGACTCTTTAAAATTCAAAATTCTACAGAAAAAAATTAAGAGAAAAACTAGCTAATTCGAATCTTTTTGAAAAAATTTAAAAATAATTTATGGAACATCATTAGTAATTTTTCCAGATTAAGATTAATTTTAGAATTTTGATGACATATTTTAAATAGGTTAAAATCCACTCAGCACTTTGTTATAATATATAACAAATTGGACCAAGCTATATTTCTAACAAAGACTAATGGTATTTCGTCTAGATTTTCCAGAACAAAAATTTTAAAAGAAATTCAAAAGACTTTGAAATAAGATTTAAATTTGATTCTGCAGATTTGAGAGATTCGCCAGATTATTTTTATTTTAGTAAGTTTGAAGAAATATTTCACAAATATTCTTCGGCGAAAAAACCGAAGCTAAAATGAAGAATTAAATAAAAATGTATTTATTAATCATTACAAAAAAAAATACTTGAACATTGATTTAAATTTTTAGGAAAGAACAGGAAGGAATTTAAAAGATAAAAAGGTATATGAGTTTAAAAATCCTAGAATCATTTTTAAAGTTGTATTTTTTCTCTAAAATTGTCTTTCTGAAAGTTATAAGAAGCAAAGTAAAAAAATAAATGAATTTATTCAAACAAGTGAAGACCAAGTCTTTAAAATATTTTCTTGGACTTTCAAATTCTATTCGAGTTTTGTCTCTCTTAGAATTAAAAATGTCGAGCAAAGCAAGACCAGCTTGAGAGTAAATAAATAAAATGTGAAAAATAGAGGCAGCTCACTGGTAAGTGCTGCTATTTGAGCTATTTTTAGAACAGGCCAGCAGGCGACTCATTTGGTCCTTATGGGCTACCTGGTGCCCGCGGGCACCGCGTTGGTGACCCCTGTCCTGGTCTGTGGCGCTGGGGAACCACAAGTTGATGCAGGAGGTGAGGATTGACTCGATGATGGCTGAGTAAAACTGCACCAGCATCTTGGTGGGCACTAAGGGTGTAACGGTACGCAAAAATTTCGGTTCCGTACGTACCTCGGTTTAAAGGTCACGGTTCGGTTAATTTTCAGTACAGTAAGAAAAACAACAAAATATACATTTTTGGTTATTTATTTAACAACTTTGTAAACAATGGCATACCATACATAAACACAGGGTCCATAGCCGGTTAATGTGGTCAACATATATAAAATGAAAAGTAAATAAGATGAGGCTCAGAATGGTTTCTTAACAAAACCTTTCTACATATAAAGTGCTTTTATTAGTAGATTGCACAGTACAGTACATATTCCGTACAATTGACCACTGAATGCTGACACCCCAATAAGTTTTTCAACTTGTTTAAGTCGGGGTCCACGTTCATCAACACCGCCCGCCGTTTTTTGTGGACATGTTCCATAAATATTGATGTTAAAGGTTTATTTTTTTTATAAAGAAATGTTTGAAATTAAGTTCATGAATCCAGATGGATCAATATTGCAATCTCCAAAGAGGGCAATTTAAGGTGACAATTACTTCTATGTGTATAAATCTTTATTTATAATTGAATCACTTGTTTATTTTTCAACAAGTTTTTAGTTATTTTTATATCTTTCTATCCAAACAGTTCCAGAAAGACCACTACAAATGAGCAATATTTTGCACTGTTATACGATTTAATAAATCCGAATCTGATGACACAGTGCTGTATTTTAATTATTTGTCTCTTTTTTTCAACCAAACATGCTTTGCTCTGATTAGGGGGTACTTGATTTAAAAAAAAGTTCACAGGGGGTACATCACTGAAAAAAGGTTGAGAACCAGTGTTATGAGTAGCGTATGTGTGTGTGGACCTTTAATATGTGACAGCATGTGAGGTGAGGGAGCGGTAGAGTGCGGGAGTGGCTAGTGTTTTGTTGGATTGGCTGTGTGCAAGACCTCAATAAAGCCACGATTTGCAACTAATTGTCAGACTTTTCATTTACCCTGGAGTCTGGAGCTATGGAAGGGTTTTGCCCCCAAGAATACATCAGCCCTGGAGGAGTGTCTCCCTTGCGCTCGAGGAGCGCAGGGGAGACACTCTGGGAGCCGGAAGCAGTAAAGGTGCAACACATGTTTGACGTGTTGTCAGAAGCAGCTGCTGAACAATTTCGGCAAACCTCCGTCCTCCATTGTTGTATCGCACCGCGCAGCCAAAGTGTTCCCAAATGGGAGATCTTAACGAGGCAGGAGGGTCTTCCAGCTCTGGCTTTTACATGTCCTAGCCCGTTCGCTGCTAGCATGTGTACTCGTTTGGTACACCTCCGAACCGAACTGAAACCCCGTACCGAAACGGTTCAATACAAATACATGTACCGTTACACCCCTAGTGGGCCCCTTAACTTTCCTCAGCTGCCACAGAAAGTATATCCTCTGCTGGGCCTTTTTGATGAGGGAGCTGATGGTAAGCTCCCACTTGAGGTCTTGACGTGATGGTGGTGCCCAAGAAATGGAAGGAGTCCACAATGAAGACGGGGGTGGGAGAGTCAATCGGGGTGAGGGGAGATGGTGAGGCTGTGACTTTCCTGAAGTCCATGATCATCTCCGATGTTTTCTGGGTCTTCAGCTCCAGGTGGTTGTGGCTGCACCTGCCAGTCCACCTCTCTCGTGTAGGCGAACTCATCGCCATCCGAGATGAGCCTGATGAGAGTAGTGTCTTCTACAAACTTGAGCAGCTTTACAGACAGGTGACTAGAGGTGCAGCAATTTGTATACAGGGAGAAGAGCCAGGTGGAAAGTACACAGCCCTGATGAGTACCAGTATTTGTGGTTTGACTGTGCGAGACAATCTTCCCCAGCTGCCGTGCTGTCTTCGGTCTGTAAGGAAGTCACTGATCCAACTGCAGAGGGAGTCGGGCATTCTGAGCTGGCAGAGCTTGTCTCGTAGCAGTTCAGGGAGGATGGTGTTGAAGGCAGAGCTGAAGTCCACAAACAGGATCCTTGCATAGGTTCCTGGGAAGTCCAGATGCTCCAGGATGAAGTGGAGGGCCATGTTCACTGCATCATCCACAGACCTGTTAGCTCTGTCAGTGAACTGAAATGGGTCCAGGAGGAGGGCAGTGATGTCCTTGAGGTGGGCAGGACCAAGCGCTCACTTCATGACCACGGACGTGAGCGCCATCGGCCTGTAGTCATCAAGTCCTGTGGTCCGTGGTTTCTTGGGGACAGGGACAATGATAGAGGTCTTGAAGCAGGACGGCACACAGCATAGCTCCAGAGAGGGGTTAAAAATGTCAGTGAAGACAGGAGCCAGCTGATCCGCGCAGGGTCTGAAGGTGGGGCCTTCCGCGTGTTCAGCTTTAAGATATTCAGGTGTACATCCTCCTATGGGATGGAGAAGTCCTGTCATATACTTAGGGTCCTTTGATGTCCTTGGAGTCCTTTAATGAAGTGCTGGCGTTGGTGGGGAGGGTGATGATGGGGGAGCAGAGCTTTGATGAGCTGAAGGCCGTTTATGCCGACAGTAATGTATTTTGAGGCCATGAACAAGAGTCCGGTCATTCAGGGCCTGGGGGGCTTTGGGCTTAGCCCTCTCCACTCGGCCGCAGAATCATTGGAGCTGAACTGTTCCTGTAGACCGTTAGAGTACACAGATTTAGCTTTCTCCACTTCCCTATTGAAGAGCTACTTTGCTTCTCTGTAGGTATTCTGGTCACCGCTCCTCCACACAGCCTACTTCTTCTTGCGAAGCTGTCGCAGCTTGGGTGTGAACCAGGGCTTGTCGTTGTTATAACAAGCCCTGGTACACGTTGGAATGATGTGCGCCTCATTGAACTGTATGTATGAGGTCACAAGTGTCCGTATACTCGTCCAGATTGTCCGTGGCTGCTCCAATTGCCTCCCAGTCTGTTGTCTCCAAACATGCGCACAGCTCCCCCACAGCCTCAGCGGTGTAACACTTAATGGTCTTCATAACAGGTTTGGCCAGTTAAGTGCACCATCACGTGATCTTATAGTCCGATAGCAGCACGCGGGACTGCATGGTATGCCTTACTTATTGTAGTGTAACAGTGATCCAAAGTGTTCTCCACTCTGGTCGGGAATTTAATAAACTGCCTATACTTTGGTAATTCCTGGCTCAAATTCCCCTTGTTAAAGTCACCAAGTACACAAAGTGCACTCTGGGGGCATGCCCCCCCCTAGAAAAATGTTGAAATCTTTGTTAGCTTAGGATGCATTTCCTGCTATTTTGAGTCAAAATCTAACAATATTCTCCTGACCAAAATTTCACATTAATTAGCAAATATTTTCATAAAAATTTATCATGTCATGAAATTTATCTATACAAGTTTACACATATGTCAAATTCTTGCACACTTTTGGATTATAGACAAAAATACGCCTACAAATGGATTAACCAGAATTCAAAATACAAAAATTTTGAAATACATAATATCGTGTATTGTATCTCTGAATGGACTCGTCTGTCGTAGATTGGTGTGAGTGGAGCAGAGTCGGAGGTGGGAGGCTTCGATAGTTGATTTGAGGCTGCATTTGTGACGATGTTTGACTTCAGTTTGAAGGCTGATCCCAGTGAAAAATTACTTCTCCGTAAAATCACTACTTAGATGCCTTGCCGATTTCTCCTGGTCAAAGATTGCCACCTTTCCCCGAGATCCATAGTTCACAATGTCCTTGCAATATAAGCACTGAGGCCGAAGATTAGCCAGGGACACGCCAACTGAGCCCCGGTGAGATGAGCGAAGAGGGCGCAGCGCGCAGGGACCCTCCCGCTGTGCCGCCGACCAGTCGAAGCGCCCGCCGCGACGAAACAGTCGCTGTACTCCAGGGGAAGTGCAGAGATCTTCACCTCGTCAGGATGTGCCAACGAAGCTTTCACTTTTACCAGTCGGCCGGATCACACTCCTCGGGGTTTCCGCTTCCTGGGCAGCGGCGTGTTCACCCGACGGAAGCACTCGGGTAGGTTAGCATTAGGACGGAAAAATGAATCCGAGTCTCTTGCATTGTAAAGTTCACATGACCGTACTGACTCCCCTATCCTCAACAACTCCTGGCGTTCATACACTAGAAGTGAGTCGATGGTCCTCAAAACACACGTCAAAATAACCACAAAACAGACAGTAGTGCTCAGAGACAAGCGGCAAACCAGACATCTTGTTCTGTTCTATTATAACAAATTATATAATATATAATATTATAAGAATACGAGTTCAGAAACGCTCCCAATAATTGAGGATCAGGGACTAGATATTGTCGGAAAACGACGCGTGTAGACGCCTATAACGGGCAACGTCATTGGTTGATGTCGTCAGATGATTGTAGAGCTAGCCAATCTGGGGCCTTCACACATTGGCATTATATTTTACAAATTACTGGCGGCGCCAAAATCGGCGGAATTCCGCGGATTTGCGGAAAATTCCCATCTCTGGAGATCTGGTCTGCAAGCGTGCGCTGAGCGTCAGGCACGTCCGCGCTGGGTGGTATATAGGCAGCCACGAGTATGAATGAAATGATCTCACGCCGTGTTTAAAGGGGCTTACAGTGAATGAAAATATATTCCAGAGGAGAGGAGTGTTGAGGTATCACGTCTGTACACCAGTTGCTGTTGATGAAGAAGCAGACTCCACCGCCTCTTGTTTTGCCGAAGAGCCCCGCATCTCGGTCCACGGAGAGAAGATGAAAGCCCTCCAGTTGAACCGTGGTGTCCGAAAAACTCGAGTCAGCCACGTCTCCGTGAAGCACAAAACACAAAATGAGGAAAAGACCTTGTTTCTTCTCATCAGCAACGCAAGCTCGTCCATTTTGCTGGGAAGTGAGCGGACGTTGGAGAAAGATGCCAGGTAAAGGCGTACTCTGTGGACGAGGGCTCCCGCTCTCTTTTCTCTTCAGTGCTGTTTCCCTCTTTTGTTTAAAGAATGGACCTAATCCGCAACTGACGCTAAGATGACCGGTAATAAGTCCGTAGGGGTGATGAATTTGATGTTTATTGGCTCTTCGTGGGTGTAAGAGCACGTGGACACACAATTCACACACAAATACAGAGCGCAAGAGAGCACTGAAGCACCTGTGATCGGCGCCATGATGATCAAATTTCACTCATATTAATGGTGGAAAATTACGTTTAAAAGCAATCAATTTTGTTTCCCATTACTTTGCCAAAATTGTAATTACTCATTCATTAATTCGATTAACTACGAGGGGAAGTAGGTAATGCATTACTTGGAAAAAATCTAATATATGGCTTATGCAATTAAAAGATGTATCATATTTGAGTAGAGTGCGCGTGAGTGTGTCTTTAAAAGGCAGTGCCTGTTGCCTAGCGACGTCACATCAGCGCCTCGTCACTTGTGTTTCAGCAGTTCTGTTGAATGTTTTCACTGGATTGTGATACTTCTGGTTAATAAAGAGATTGAATGTTCTTACATAGCAGGGGGCATTGTTTAGATTGCAAGCTGAAAGTTTTCACTTTAATAGCAGTTGTATGTATTTGTTCGCTGTGTGTGATGTTGCCTCTTTCTATTTGATATCGAGTTCATTTTGTGTTCAGTTCTTGTTGCTTTTATTGGTATAAAGATATTTCCTGCACTGAACTTGGTGCTTTTGACGCTGACATGTTTACATAAAACCACATCACCAGTAACGTGCTATGTTACATCAGAACTGTAATCATCAAACATGCCTTGGTTAAATGTTTCCACCACGATACACTGCTTTTTAGCAGGAGTTGCAGTCTTGTTCACCTCATAAGGTAGTTATATTTCCCACACTTGGCTGTTTTGGGCTGCTGCCTTTTTTAAAAACGTTGCCATTTGCTCAATGCCAGTTGTCGCAAAACCAAAGTACTGATAACATTTTCATTTTCTTTGAAACAAATGTCTTGCTCTGGTTAGCAATAGCCAGGTTTTGAATCTCCACTAAGGAAGTAAGGGGGTAGGCGAGGGCTACGGAAGCCCCTTGGGGCAAAAAGTATGCCGGAGCAATAGAAGAAAAACTGTTTTGTTTTTTTGGGAAATCATCTGCAGCAAAAAACTTGAGTATATTGATAAAATCATTATATCACAGAGGCCTAATGTAATACTTAAAAAATTAACTTCAAATATCTGACATAATGCTGTTGAAATAAGCTGCATATGGATGTATATATATGAAAGCTGTGTACGTGTCTGAGTGTGTGCCTTTTAAAAGGTGGTGCCTGTTGCCTCCTAATGTGTGACATCAGCAAGTCCACGCAATCTACAGCTCTTATTGTGAGTGATCGGCAATCACAGTCCATTTGGTCATGGTTTAAATTTATTCAAAACATGCTATACAAATGGGCGAAAATTTTACTCTAAGTTTATTAAAATTGGATGGATTTTTTTAGGAGCAAAATGCGATGAAAGGGTTGAAATTCCTTTTCACACGTGCAACAGTTTGTTTAAAATAAAATCGCAGTCTATTTTTGGGCAAATTTGCGATTAAATTTGTTGCACCGTACAGAAAATATTGCATATTTTGTGGATTTCCCATCATATTTTTTTGTTAGCAAAAAGAGCATACAACTAAAGTTGTCCCGAAACCAATATTTCGGCACAGGTACCAAAATGTATTTCGATACTTTACAAACAGAATCTATCTTGATATACAGGCATACAGACATAGATACATACATCCATTTTCTACCGCTTATTCCCTTTGGGGTGGCGGGGGGCGCTGGTGCCTATCTCAGGTACAATCGGCCGGAAGGCGGCGTACACCCTGGACAAGTCGCCACCTCATCGCAATACATACATACATAATTAAATTATTGGGTGTGTTCTTCCAGTCGGGACCAATTCAGTCACATGGACGTTCTGAGTGCCTGCAAAATCCGCATTCAAGGCAGTTGTGTGCTGCTTTTTAAATCTTGTGTTTCAAGTTCTATGCTATTGTTAGACATAATTATTTATTTTGTTCTTCTGGGCTGCACTTCCAGCTGTGTAAGGGGACGAGGCACAACACTGATTGAACAATAGTTACGTCGTAAGGAGACTGACTTTCGGGGCGGTGTAACGGGAGGTCGCGCACACACAGACAAACACTTACACAAAACACACGCAAACGTACACAAACTCGCATACATTCACAGACACACAAGGGATGAAGGTCAATAAAAGTAGTTTGTTCATTGCAAGATTATACCATTTTGTTGCTTCCCTTCGGTTTACTACTGCATTAACTTCTAACAGACATTTCCACCATGTTTGATGGAGGCAAAAATGCTAACAGCTGATCACTGTGATCAAACTCATAAATCGCGATCAACAATCACGATCATATAATTTCTCAGTCCTAGTTTCCCATATATGCATTTTCTACCGCTTATTCCCTTTGGGGCTGCGGTGGGCGCTAGTGCCTATCTCAGCTACAATCGGGCAGCAGGCGGGGTACACCCTGGACAAGTCGGCACCTCATCGCAGGGCTAACACAGATAGACAGACAACATTCACACTCACATTCACACACTAGGGCCAATTTAGTGTTACCAATCAAGTTATCCCCAGGTGAAAGTCTTTGGAAGTGGGAGGAAGCCTGAGTACCCAGAGGGAACCCACGCAGTCACGGGGAGAACACAAACTCCACACAGAAAGGTCCCGAGCCCGGGATTGAACCCAGGAATACTCAGGACCTTCATATCGTGAGGCAGACGCACTAACCCCTCTTCCACCGTGAAGCCCCCTAGTTTCCCCTAAACTACTAAAATGGAGGTCGTGGTCACCTTGCCGTCAGAGTAATTTGCATAATTCGCTATAATGTTTTTTGTTTTTTTTAAAAGGCTCAAAAAAATGTATACATACATTTAAAACAAATCTGTCAATTAGTTGTTGTTTTTTACCGTTTTGCCATATTTTCAATTGTTGCTGCTTTTTGTACAATGTACTCTTTTGAGGTTTTTTCAAGTGTTTACAGAATTGTTGACTACTTTTTTTTGTAAATGATGAACAACTAGCAACAAATCTACTCGACAACAAAATACTTGTGTTTAAAGACTCAACTTCTGTCCCAACGATGTCCCTGACAAAGGAAGAGCGCTGCAGCAAGCATGACATCACACTTGCTTCACGCTATTCTTGGACTTTCTCTTCTTAAAAGCTCTTAATATTTGCATATTTTGTAGATTGGCTGTCCCCAGGTATACCATAAACAGCCAGACAGTTCCGTATGGAGTACTGTTCTTGTTCATCTAAAGTAGGGGTCAATATCGATTTAGCTCAGGGGTCGCATGGAGTAAATAGTATTCCCATGCGACATGGACTGACAAAATCATGGCATTATAATTAAAAAAAAAAAGACAACTTCAAAATTGTTTTTTTGCTTTATAGAAAAGAACAAGCACATTTTTAAAATGTACAAGTTACAAATAATCCTGGCAAAACACTTCAAGTCAGTTGAAAATTCTGAGGAAAGAAATAGTGCGGTTTCAAAAACACCATGAAGAACACAATGACCTTAGACTTTGTGTCAATGTTTTTAAAAGCCATTAAAACTTTAAGCACGTCTGTTGAGCATTCTCATGTTGGCAGTTCACTATTAAAGATGTGTTTGGAAAAGCAAGTGTGTTTCCTCAAACCACCACATTAGTGAAATCCACAACACATTAATTTATCATCATTCAAACAATACCATTAGGGCTTTAACGGTTAGTGGACAATTATATTTGGCGACAATAGCCGTGACGTCATCACTCGTGTCTTTCCGGCGAAAGTAGGTCACACGCATGTGAAGTTAGAGGAGATTTCGTCTTATTTTTGTTAAAAACATGAATAGTTTGCTCATTTTGCAAAGTGCACCTTGTTTTTATGGCAATACATCAGTGATATGCAAGCATTTAAAGCGTGTCATGTCGGATGTCTGGAAGGAGGATGCGGTCTCAAACTCAGTGAGTGTTAGCTTTTATCTTGCGAGCTAGTAAACAAGAGTGAGACAAAGTTGTGTGAAAAATAACCATTATTTTAGCCAAAGTCAGCCAATGCGAACATGCTAGATTTAAGCATAAAATAAAATTGAACAAACAAATTAAAAACAAACATATTTACAATGGAGTTCACTGTGCACATCGTGCCGTCAACCAAGTGCGAGCGCTGCACGGAACTCCTACTACAAAGATGATGAGTCAAGTTGACTTAGGGTCTTGGCATCTTACTGTTTTGTTATTTTATCCTTTGAGTGGATAATTTACAAATTAAGAAGGTATTGTGTGTCGCTACACCATTAGTCTGCCGCCAGCCACAACAGGAGCATCTGATTGCTTGCACTTGCGCTTATTGGAGTAGCGGAAGCCAATCCAGAGGGCGCTTAAAGTCAACTGACATCATCTTAAACGGTGTGATGTGTGACGTCAGTAACACATTAAATTGCTATTGCGAAATTCAGTGGATTTAAAACATAAGTCTCTTTCATTGAAAAATTGCAGTTTAGTTTTCTATCCAGTAAACTCATCTTTCGGGCTGCATTAAAACTCTTCATTAAAACTCAATGCCATATTTGTTTTGTAGTTCGTTCAGTTTATGAGCCGTAGATTGCAGCTCATATTTCAAAGAATATTTGACAGATTCTTTGATATTTTGTGATCGCACGTTTGATGTGCTCAGAGTCAACCGATAGTAGGGATACACAATTTTTAGATTGTGTCTACATCATGTTCTTAAACTGAATAAATAATCCCAAACTATACAGTGATAAGGTAATGTAATCATAATGCAAGTAACCATTTGGAATGATACAATAAACTGTAATTATTTATTACTGTAATATTGTTTACCATTGTACTATTATTGGAGGGTAAACAACTTTATCCAAAATAAATGCACAAACAAAAATTAAGTGGATGGATTTTTGTAACCTAAATAAATATCGAACATCTTAAACTGACTTTTTTTTTTTACCAGTTAGAAAACTTGTCGGATGTTGTCTTTTTGTTTATTGCCATTATGTGCATGTATTACTTTAGTATTGTTTACCAATGTACTGTAATTTGAAAGTAAATAACTTTATCCTAAATAAATCCACAAACAAAAATTATGTGAATGGATTTTTGTAACCTATATAAATATTGATCATCTTAAAGTGACTTTTTTTTCCACCAGTTGGAAAAATTATGTCCAATGTTGTCTTTTTGTTTATTGCCATCATGTGATCACGGTGGAATTTTCGCTCGTTCGTCCGTGCTGATGGGCTCATATCGATCACCCTATTTGACGCTGAAATAGTCCCACAACAGGACGTTTGGCTTTATAAACTTATGTTTTTCCTCCAAATTTGTGTAACTTTGCGGCACTTCTTACTGGAAAGTCAATATTTTGCTCGTCTTCGCTGAGCAAAAGATTGTGAATGATTGACAAGAGGACTTACTTTCGCGGGTTCTTTTCCGGCTACCGCCCCGCAGGTTCGGAGAGACCCTAATGCCCAAACAGGACATTGCCTTTAAGCGATCACCCGCTGCCTTCTAATGACATTACGGCAACAGCCGTGGCTGCAATATCGTCCTCAAAGTGGAGTCTCGCAAGATAAGATTTTACGAGAATTACGCCTCATGACGCAAAACACCCTTTGATGTAAACACCTGTAAGTTGCGAATGTACTTTGTCAAAAAAATTTTAAATATCACATGTATTTTGCAAAAAACTGCAATGGAAATGCAGCTTATGACTAACACTGGCATCGAAGTTGAAACATAACATTTAAAAGGAGCAGCAACTTCAGTGACAGACTTTCGTGACTGCTTGAGTTGTGGTACGCAGTAATCCTGCTCTAAATGCGGACTTGCAGGCACTCACATGTCTTTGTGATTGTGACTGACTGTATTGGTCCTGACTGGGAGAATAAACAAAGTTACTAATTTAGTAAGAAAAATACATTTTTATATCGAAATATTTTCAAATTAGACTTTTTGTTTGTGCCTGCGAAGATTCAACACCTCTGATATAACATATACTAAAACACTATGCAAACACTTTTTGTGTTAATATAAAAAAAACATGTTGTTCCTGAAGTAATCATTAGACTTGTTTTGTGTTGGTAGAGGGGTGTAACGGTATGTGTATTTGTATTGAACCGTTTCGGTACGGGGGTTTCGGTTCGGCACGCGGGCATACCGAACGAGTTTGGAAGCAGAAGTCTTCACAAGCTGCGCTTTCTGCCTCTGTGGCTCTGTCTCAGCAGCAAGCATTGTCTCGCCCACCCTACCATCTGATTGGTTACATACAAAGCCAATCAGCAGTGCGTATTCTGAGCGATGTAACAGCCAACCAGCAGTGCGTATTCAGACTTCAGAGCAATGTAGTCCATGCTTTAGCGTCCAGCAGAGATATTCGTTTAGCAGGGGAGCAGCGCACTCTACCCAAATTATACTACACACTTCCCAGTCACAACTATTACAAACATCACTATGAGCCCGTTGACCTTCTAGACACTTAAACTGCAGCTCAGCTAGCTCACAGTATAGGCTTGAGGTGAGGGCTAATTAGCTTTTAGCGTAACGTTAGCTCATTTTGCTGTGTGTGTGTGTGTGTGTGTGTGTGTGTGTGTTTTAGGGGCAGCAAAGTCCTGTCTGTCTGTTATTTCATTGAACTCCATTGTGTTTAGGGATGAATAGTCTCTCCTATTGCAATTGTACTATTTTGTCAGCTATAGTTACATGAATCATTAGTAATGTAGCAGCCTAGTTTTGAATAGCAGGTTCCCTGCTATCACATGTTGATAAAAATACAACATTTACATAATAAAGGTCAACTACAGGCTTCCCAAATGCTGTAAAAAATTAAGCATGATGAGTTGACAAACAGTTTCAATGGAAACTGTTTAATGTTGCACTTTTTATATGTAGAAGAAAGTTTTATTCATTTTATTTAATCAAAGCAACAACTTGAGGCAGTTTAATGTGGATTAACGTGGGCAGAATTATTATAGTGTTCCCAAAGTTAAAAGGATAAAGCCATTGTTTACAAACTTGGTAAATAAATAACCCAAAAATTTATATTTTGTTGTTTTCTTACTGTACCGAAAATGAACCGAACCGTGACCTGTAAACCGAGGTACGTACCGAACCGAAATGTTTGTGCACCGTTACACCCCTAGTTGGTACACATTCTTTTACAGTACCTCAAATTCAAGCTACACTTTAATGTACTTTTATTAAATCCAAGCTATAGAATTTGAGTTTTAAAAAACACCACAATCTTGGTCACCGTTTGCTGTTTGCCAAAGTATTAGTGAGAAGCATTGATGTGTATAAGACAATCATACAAATAATTTACCATTGGAAAGTGTGGTTTAGTAAATGGTAACTTCAAATAGGTCTTGTAGTATTCATTGAACCAATGATACTTTGTTTACTGCAGAAGCAAAAAAACAAAATAACTGAGAGGAAGAAAAGTTGTTCTCTTTACTCCTACAAAATGTACTGAAAAAGAAGCAAACCGTGCCCCTAAAACTAGGTATGGACAGTTGCATGGGTTACCTGTACATGGCAGAAATGTCTGTTACAAGATACTGCAGTCGTAAACAGTATGGATGCAACAGTACTCGCTATAATCCTGCATGGGACAATACACCTTTGATTAAAAAAAAACGTATTGTGATATTAATCAAGATTAGATGATATGAAAAAATTAATCGTGATCATCTTTTTGCCATATCGCCCAGCTCAACATCAAATTAAAATGAATAGCTGTGATAGTGTAAATAACTGCTGTGTCATTAATGTGTTTATCCTGAGCGTTCTGATTACAGTAGAACCCTTTGACTACGCATGGGCTTAACAGCATTAGGACAGTTAAACCAATTAGTGTTGATAAATATAGATGCAATAATCGTATAGGGTTGGATTCAGTACTATGGTGCACCTTTTTAGGACAAGATCCACTTTAAAATTATACCACAGATCAGCAAATATTAAGGGACATGACCATCTCATTCGGGTCTGGATTAATTCTAATGTAAAATAAAGATGTTTAAAGCAATTCAACATTGGTCAATAAATGTAAAACGACCTGAACAAAACATCCTCATATTAGCTTTGTGTTATAGCTAACAAAGAAAAGGTGGATACTATCTAATATCCTATTAAAGAGGCCCTATACTGCTCAAATAAGGTTTTAAAATTAAACTGAATCCTGTTCATGAAATACTTCATAAGTATGTGAACAAGGAAACTCTGCTTGTTTGTCTCTTGGCCAAAATAGTTGCCCGGGAAGCCCATTGAAAGATACCCAATTTATGAATCTTCAAAAAAATCTTTCTGGCTGTAATTTTTTTTCCTTTTGAGTGACAGTCAATACTGTTAAAGGCCTACTGAAACCCACAACTACCGACCACGCAGTCTGATAGTTTATATATCAATGATGAAATATTAACATTGCAACAATACCAATACGGCCGGTTTAGTTTACTAAATTGCAATTTTAAATTTCCTGCAGTTTCTTGAAAACGTTGCGGAATGATGACGCATGCGCGTGACGTCACAGACTTTTAGGAAATATTAGCGCAGCACCACTTATGGCTAAAAGTCGTCTCTTTTCATTGCGCAATTACACAGTATTCTGGACATCTGTGCTGCTGAATCTTTTGCAATTTGTTCAATTAATAATGGAGAAGTCAAAGTAGAAAGATGGAGTTGGGAAACTTTAGCCTTTAGCCACACAAACACACAGTGATTCCTTGTTTAAAATTCCCGGAAGTGAAGCTTTACTATGGATCAGAGCGGTCAAGCGAACATGGTTCCCAACCACTTGTTAACCGGCAGGTTTCGGTGAAAAAATTGTGTTAAAAAGTCGCCTCTTACTGGAGATCTATGGAGTTTGCGTCGTCCTTGTATCTGCCGTGACTTCCCTCAGACACTGGCCTCAAGACACCCGTGGACACACCCCTCCGACTATCAGGTACTATTTAATCTCACTAAAACACTAACAACACAATAGAAAGTTAAGGGATTTCCCAAAATTATTCCAGGAAATGTGTCTAAATACATCTGAATCCGTCCCAATGGAATCACCTTTTTTTTTTAACTTTTTTTTTTTTTTTTGTAGTCCTTCGCTATCAATATCATCATCCACAAATCTTTCATCCTCGCTCAAATTAATGGGGAAATTGTCGTTTCCTCGGTCCGAATAGCTCTTGCTGCTGGAGGCTCCTATTAAAAACAACGTGAGGACCCCTCACCCTTGTGACGTCATCGTCTGCGTCTTCCGGTAAAGGCAAGGCTTTTTTTTCTAAGCACCAAGAGTTGCGAACTTTATCGTCGATGTTCTCTACTAAATCCTTTCAGCAAAAATATGGCAATATCGCAAAATGATCAAGTATGACACATAGAATGGACCTGCTATCCCCATTTAAATAAGAAAATCTCATTTCAGTAGGCCTTTAAGCTCGTTTGTACTTCAGTCTGTACAATATTTCTAGTTAAATGCATATCTTAGAAACAACAAGTTGTTAAAAACTATTGCTGTTCTGTTTTCTAATGAAGGTAGAAACAACTACATTATTTTGTTTACTATTTCCTTATGGTAGTTTTGTTTTAATCTCGTAATTAGTGTTTGGAAATGTAAATTATATAAAACATAAACAAATATTTAAATATACATAAACACATGTTTACTTATATGTTCAGATTAGTAAGAAAACACATTGGTGACAAAAACTACCTGGTCTGAGAGCAGCTCGCGGATGATGTCGGGCCGGCCCTTAAAAAGCTTTCGTTAAGTTCAGCTTTGCAGACAATATGACGGAGAACAAGAAGGAGGATGCCGCCCCTCCTCTGTTTTTTTTTACGCAGACGTGGAACTGCTGAGGAGGGAACAGCAGCCACGAGCGCGCCTATCACACAGCAAGCCATGAATGCTTAAAGTCACTCCCCCCGTGGCAGAGATTGTAAATGAACGTCAGGCGGTGCCTCTTGCTGCCATGTCATGGTACATTTTTCATCCAACATGTATGTATCCGTTACATTACCAAAACTACATTTGGTCATCCGGGTTACTTCCGTTATGCTGCCCAGCCAGCGAATGCTAAAGCAGCAAACGACACGTTAAGGGGTGATCAACGTGTAAACCGCCTCTCTATTTGCCTACCAACAAGATAAAGATACAAAACAAAATAAATTAGCACGCTACGTTGACATGTCGTTAGCCTGCTAGCTAACACAGAGGACACTTTTTAGGCACCCCGCGAGAGAAAGTCACTCACCTCGAACGTGCTGCTCCAAAACCACCGGTCGACCTTTCATTTTGCAAAAGCGACGACGTTCACATTAGGACACAGCTGCACTTAGCTGACGTTAACCACACTTCTGTCCGCTTCGATGTCTCGTCCACTGCCCATCTCGATGCTGGTACACAGCGGCAAAGGCGCGGTATGTTTAGCCTCTGACTCCGAAGCCCAATTGCTATTAAACAGCCGTTACCGCGCGTTACAATGTTGGCGGCGACGTATCGATAAGCTTAATTTCTCATGGTCCACAGGTCCTAAGCGCTGGAGAGTTTGATTGCGGAATTTGCATATTGACGACACTTCCGGGTTGCGACTCGTGTATGGAACGATCACAGCCGAGTCAGGCCGACGTTAAACCTTCATTTTAGCCCAGTGGTTCTTAGCCTTGTTGGAGATACCGAACCCCACCAGTTTCATATACGCATTCGCCGAACCCTTCTGTAGTGAAAAATAAAATGTTTTTTTTTTTTCAAATTCAAGAAAATGATATATGTTTTTGGTAACACTTTATTGTGGGGAACATATTCTAAGTAACATAGACTTAATTTAGAGTTATTTGGACACTTGGGGAACATATTCTAAGTAATGAAAACTTAATTTTGAGTTATTTGGACACTCGGGGAACATATTCTGAGTAACATAGACTTAATTTAGAGTTAGTTGGACACTGGGAACATATTCTAAGTAACATACACTTAGAGTTATTTGGACACTAGGGGAACATATTCTAATAAAGACTTAATTTAGAGTTATTTGGACACTCGAGGAACATATTCTAAGTAACATAGACTTAAATTAGAGTTAGTTGGATACTCGGGGAACATATTCTAAGTAACATAGACTTAAATTAGAGTTAGTTGGACACTCGGGGAACATATTCTAAGTAACATAGACTTAATTTAGAGTTATTTGGACACTAGCGGAACATATTCTAATAAAGACTTAATTTAGAGTTATTTGGACACTCGGGGAACATTTTCTAAGTAACATAGACTTAATTTAGAGTTATTTGGTCACTCGGGGAACATATTCTAAGTAATAAAGACTTAATTTAGAGTTATTTGGACACTAGGGGAACATATTCTAAGTAACATAGACTTAATTTAGAGTCATTTGGACACTTTGGGAACATATTCTAAGTAATAAAAACTTAATTTACAGTTATTTGGAAACTCGGGGAACATATTCTAAGTAACATAGACTTAATTTAGAGTTAGTTGGACACTCAGGGAACATATTCTAATAAAGACTTAATTTAGAGTTATTTGGACACTAGGGGAACATATTCTAAGTAAGAAAGACTTAATTTAGAGTTATTTGGACACTAGGGGGGCTTCACAGTGGCAGAGGGGTTAGTGTGTCTGCCTCACAATACGAAGGTCCTGCAGTCCTGGGTTCAATCCCAGGCTCGGGATCTTTCTGTGTGGAGTTTGCATGTTCTTCCCTTGAATGCGTGGGTTCCCTCCGGGTACTCAGGCTTCCTCCCACTTCCAAAGACATGCACCTGGGAATAGGTTGATTGGCAACACTAAATGGTCCTTAGTGTGTGAATGTGAGTGTGAATGTTGTCTGTCTATCTGTGTTGGCCCTGCGATGAGGTGGCGACTTGTCCAGGGTGTACACCACCTTCTGCTCGATTGTAGCTGAGATAGGCGCCAGCACCCCCGCGACCCCAAAAGGGAATAAGCGGTAGAAGATGGATGGATGGACACTAGGGGAACATATTCTAAGTAACATGGACTTAATTTAGTGTTATTTGGTCACGAGGGGAACATATTCTAAGTTACAAAGACTTAATTTTGAGTTATTTGGCTAGGGTTAGGGTCAGGGTTAGAGGATTAGGGTTATAATAAGGCAATGCCGAATAAGGCATTAATAAGTACTTAATAATGACTAGTTAAGATCCAATATGCTACTAATTTGCATGTTAATAAGCAAATAAATAATGCTGAATATGTTCCCCATACTGAAGTGTTAGCAAGTTTTTTTTTACTGGTGCACAAAATGAACCTTGCATGAACATCACCTTGTTCAAACAACAAAACCAACACAGTGCCTAAACTTACAACAAATTACACACCTGCAAATCAGTCAACTGTTGCCGGATCCATAATACGTGATAGGGAGAAGTTTGTATTTACACAATGAGTTGGGTGTGTTTTGACCTCCGCCGAACCCCTGAGGCCGACTCACCGAACCCCTAGGGTTCGATGGAACCCAGGTTAAGAACCACTGTTTTAGCCACAACCCGTTCACATTTGAAGATACTTAAATCAGTGTGACAGTTGGCACAAAGTCACCCATCTACAGCAACAGCAATAGTTTATTTGGCAGAAAAAGTTCCAACTGCAACATAACAAAAATACTGAATATTTTTGTAGATCTTAAAAAAACATTGTGCTTCATTATTTGATTATTGTACAAATACGGAATATGAGGACATGGGACATGAGTGGGTTTTACCTAAAGCAGTGGCGTCCAAAGTGTGTTTTTTTACCGGCCCGCAGCAAATAATACAAAATAAAAAAACATAAACAAAAGTGGAATAAAAGAGCAAACAGGTGAAATGCATAGAGAACAAATGTTATGTTGATTTTAATAACACAAAGCTGCAATGCAGGCTGTTTGATTAATAATACCTCAAAATCAATGTTGTTGTGAGTGATTGACCTATTCAAGGCTCCAATTGCTTAGCATAAAAAATCCACATTGAAATATTTTGTAGGGAAATTTGTTTTGTTTGCCATATAAAAACTGTTTTCTAGGTCAAAGACGGCTAAAACAATTAAAATAAAAGCTTACAATGGACAGATGGATTTGAAGTTGATCTCGAGACTTGAGCCCTGAATGTAGCACTTTTATGAGTGGGGCCCCTTTGGAGCCACAATAAGCTAGTGGAGTTTTTTTTTATTAGACTGTCATTGCTCAAAGAATAATAATAAATTAAAATCAATGTTTTAAATTATCAACCTAGACTTCAAATTCAATATTCCACTTTGATTTTTTTTTCTGTGGGAGGGGGCGATTTCATTGTTTGCTGTAAAACGCAGGATTTTCACAAAAAGGGTATACATCATTAAAAAAAAAACCTATATCAACAGATTAGACCTGAAATTGATCTAGAGACTTGAGCCTTGAAAGTAACACTTCTATGAGTGTGGCCCTTTTGGATCGCCATTCATTTTAGTGGACTTTTTTTTAGACTGTCATTGCTAAAAAAAAAAATGATTGTTATGTTTATTACCGTATGTTATGTTACATTGTGTTTTAAAGGAGCTATATGTAAGAATCTGGCCTGAAGTAGTACTGCAATCACGGTCAAAATTCTGTAGTCCCCTCCCCCTCTCCCTGACTGAGGTTGCCAGATACCCAGCCAAATCCAGCTCGATTGACTGGTCTACTCCAAGGAACTTCAAATGGCAAGCGACAAGTCTTACGATGTAGGTTTCTCTTCCAATGCCTCTTACTAGGGGTTGAGGTGCTGGGACCATAATAGCTGAGTAGACTAACGTTTTGTCAATAAAAAATCTCTAACCAACACATTTTACACAGAATTAGGCTATTTTCAGGAAGAAGTGCATTATGTCTGCGTACGATATCACAACAAATGGCAATCATATGGTTATTGTCAGTACTATCAGAAAAAAAAGACTAAAACAAACCACAACCAACGCTAGCAGTGGTTATATTGGTGAAAATACGCAGCGCATGCTTAGCAGCCTAATGTACGCTCAAAAAGAAGATACATTTTACCAAGGTATGCCGATAAGTTACCATTTCAAATGTTTCATAATTGCCATATACCTTAGTACATGTGGTCCACAATATAAAAAAACACGAATTAGGATATATTTTATCATGTAATTTGGCAGTCTCCATACGTTTCACATTGCCCTGACAGCTGTCTTAATGTTGGAACCCATTTCCTCAGCCAGCAGTATTTTGAGAACGAGATAGGCACTGACACTATCCATATCCACATAGGTTTTATTTGTCAAAAAGATAATTTGCCCTGTCATTTGGATTACACATCAACATGTAGGCTAACGGGAATATATTTCCCCCGTTGGCCTATATGTCGTCAAACTGGGTATACGTATGCTCCCATTGACCGGGCTAGTATGCCAAGCATTCGTTGCATGAACATACTAGCTTTGTTAGACAGGATCATAGACTGTTTTGGAAAATATAGTTTACATACAAAATGTCCATTTCCATTTCTTACAAGTAATAGGAAAACATAAATGCCTGACTTACCTATTAGGAGGAAATTACCAAGTTATGCGTCAGATGAAAACGTCTTCTCTGCCCTCAATTGTCTCCATCTTTCTAAGGCATCCCCAAAACAAGTCCTTGTTTTGTTCCTAGCTTTGTCATGAATAAGTTAAGAATCGTAATGAGGCCTTTTGGATTTATTAAGGTCTGACATGTTTCCTAACTTTACCAGTGGCAGTAACTAGTCGAAGATGGCGGTGCGTAATTTCCAACCTGGATGTAAGACACTCACAGACTTTCTAATTGATCCAACTGTGGAGGGCAGGACATCGAAATGAAAACAATAAGATTTTGGGGCTCAAAATCTAATTTTGTAGTGAGCATATGCCGGCTGAACTACTGTTATCAGTTGTAGAGGTATTCGAAAATAAATTATGTAAATGGGTTATACGCGTATAGCGCTTTTCTACCTTCAAGGTACTCAAAGCGCTTTGACACTATTTCCACATTCACACACTGATGGCGGGAGCTGCCATGCAAGGCCCTAACCACGACTCATCAGGAGGAAGGGTGAATTGTCTTGTTCAAGGACACAACGGACGTGACGAGGATGGAACCAGGAACCCTCAGGTTGCTGGCACGGCCAATCTCCCAACTCCTCCACGCAGAACATGATTTATTTATGCCTTTTGACATATCAGAGGAATTTAATGATAACTTGACATGGAATTCTTACATATAGCTCCTTTAAATTGTCAACCTGTTTTTAAGGCTACAATTACTTCACATCAAATATTCCACTTGGACAATTTTTGGAGGGAAATAATGAATTTTTTTGCCATAAAATGCAGGATTTTGACAAAGGCATAAAACATTAAAAAAAAAAAAAAAACTATATCGACAGATAGACCTGAAGTCAATATACAAATTTAAATATTGAATAAAAGAAAAAGTTTTTGACTTGTTTTTAACATTTTTAAGACTGAAACCATTCCAGGTCCCTGGAACCAAACTTGAGAGTAACCCTAAAGGTTAAAGAAAATCTACATACATTGGTTTTGAAAATCATCCATCCATCCATCCATTTCCTACCGCTTATTCCCTTTCGGGGTCGCGGGGGGCGCTGGCGCCTATCTCAGCTACAATCGGGCGGAAGGCGGGGTACACCCTGGACAAGTCGCCACCTCATCGCAGGGCCAACACAGATAGACAGACAACATTCACACTCACATTCACACACTAGGGCCAATTTTAGTGTTGCCAATCACCCTATCCCCAGGTGCATGTCTTTGGAAGTGGGAGGAAGCCGGAGTACCTGGAGACAACCCACGCTTTCACGGGGAGAACATGCAAACTCCACACAGAAAGATCCCGAGCCTGGATTTGAACCCAGGACTGCAGGAACTTCGTATTGTGAGGCAGACGCACTAACCTCTCTGCCACTGTGAAGCCGTTTTGAAAATCAAAAATATCAAAATAGCCCCAGCATTCTTTGATTTTTCAGTGTGCGGCCCTCAGTGGAAAAAGTTTGCATACCCCTGACCTAAAAAAACCAAAACAGTTTGTAGAAGTTAATAGAACATTTCACATAAAAAAATGACAGCTTTTACTTCTTAGACTGATTAATGAGCCCATTAAAGACATACTGTATGAACAAGAAGTTCTCCTGTGTTTTATCAATAAACTGAGCAATCAAACAACAGTAAAAGTATTTTGTATCATTTGTGGTATGCTGGCATGTTTAAATGTAAACAATTTCAAACAAATCCATCCATTTTTCTACCGCAATTGTCCCTCTCTATATTGGTATCAAACTCTTCAAAGATGTATCAGTAATGTCCTGAGAATCAAATCTGACCAAACGCTTCCCACTTGACGTCTTTGTGAACAAATGGCTGAGCAAATTGTTTAAGAACAATATTTCTCAACGGAATTACGGGATTTCACCATCTATGCTCCGTACAATCATCAAAAGGTTCAAAGAATCTGGAGGAATCACTACACGTAAGCGGCAATGCTCGTGACCTTAGATCCCTCATGCGGTACAGCATCAAAAAACAACAACAGTGTTTGAAGGATATCCCCACATGGGCTCAGGAACACTTCAGAAAACCATTGTCAGTAACTACAGTTTGTCGCTACATCTGTAAGTGCAAGTTAAAACTGCAAAGCCAAAGCCATTTATCAAAAACACCCAAAAATGCTTCGCTGGGCCTGAGCTCCTCTGAGATGGACTGATGCAAAGTGTAAAAAGTGTTCTGTGGTCTGACGATTCCACATTTCAAATTGTTTTTGGAAACTGTGGACGTCGTGTCCTCTGGACCAGAGAGGAAAAGAACCATCCGGACTGTTCTAGGCGCAAATTTCAAAAGCCAGCATCTATAATGGTATGGGGATGTATTAGTGCCCAAGGCATGGGTAACTTACACATGTGTGAAAGCACCATTAATGTTGAAAAGTACATACAGGTTTTGGAGCAACATATGTTGCCATCCAAGTAACATATTTTTCATGGACGCCGCTGCTTATTTCAGCAAGACAATGCCAAGCCACATTCCACACGTGTTACAACAAGGTGGCTTCGTGGTAAAATAGTGAGACTGGTCTGCCTGTAGTCCAGACATGTCTCCCATTGAAAATGTGTGGCGCACTATGAAGCCTGAAACACCACAACAGAAACCCCTCACTGTGGAACAACTTAAACTGTACACCAAGCAAAAATGGGAAATAATTCCACCTGAAAAGCTTAAAAAAATTGGTCTCCTCAGTTTCCAAACGTTTAACTGAGTGTTGTTATAAGGAAAGGCCATGTAACGCGCTGTAAATATGCCCTTTCCCAACTTTTTTGCAATGTGTTGCTGCCATTAAATTCTAAGTTCAATCAATCATTAATTAACATTCTAAGTTAATGATTATCTGCAAAAAAAATAAGTTTCTCATTTGGAACATCAAATATCTTGTGTTTGCAGTATATTCTTTGAATATAAGTTGAAAAGGATATGCAAAACATTGTTTTCTGTTTCTATTTACGATTTACACAACATGCCAACTTCACTTGTTTTGTGTTTTGTAATATGCCTAAATATTAAAAAATGTATAACATTTTTAGAATATGTCAAAGGCCAGTAAAAAAGTTAGCTGTGGGCGCTTTGGACACCCCTGCTCCATATGGCTTTAGATAGTTTGTGCCGAATCAGATTGTGTCAGATGTTGCACGGGTTTGGGTTTCCTGAATACTGCGCTGTTGTAAAAAATGGTTCCTAGTCATTAAGAATCCGTCTGTTCGCTGTACTTTTGTCGATTGTATTTATTTAGATACTGTCTATTGTATTAATGTTAAATTGTCACGTCTTATTAGGGCCCGAGCAGAGGAACAAGCACTGAAGGGGCCCTATTTAAAAATTGCTCTGTGTACAAACTCCGTTTCCATATGAGTTGGGAAATTGTGTTAGATGTAAATATAAACGGAATACAATGATTTGCAAATCCTTTTCAAGCCATATTCAATTGAATGCACTACAAAGACAAGATATTTGATGTTCAAATTCATAAACTATATTTAATTTTTTGCAAAAAATAATTAACTTAAAATAGCTGTAACACGTGCCACGGTAGTTGGGAAAGGGCATGTTCACTACTGTGTTACACACCTTTTCTTTTAACAACACTCAATAAACATTTGGGAACTGAGGAAACTAATTATTGAAGCTTTGAAAGAACATTCTTGTTTTATGTAGAGCTTCAGTCGTTCAACAGTCCGGGGTCTCCGCTGTCGTATTTTACGCTTCATAATGCGCCAAGCATTTTCGATGGGAGACAGGTCTGGACTGCAGGCGGGCCAGGAAAGTACCCGCACTCTTTTTTTACGAAGCCACGCTGTTGTAACACGTGCTGAATGTGGCTTGGCATAGTCTTGCTGAAATAAGCAAAGGCATCCATGAAAAAGACGGCGTTTAGATGGCAGCATATGTTGTTTCAAAACCTGTATGTACCTTTCAGCATTAATGGTACCCTCACAGATGTGTAAGTTACCCATGCCTTGGGCACTAATGCACCACCATACCATCATAGATGCTGGCTATTGAACTTTGCGTGGATAACGGTCTGGATGGTTCGCTTCCCCTTTGGTCCGGATGACACAATGTCGAATATTTCCAAAAACAATTAGAAATGTGGACTCGTCAGACCACAGAACACTTTTCCACTTTGCATCAGTCCATCTTCGATGATCTCGGGCCCAGAGATGTTGTTAGATGTTGTTGATAAATGGCTTTCGCTTTGCATAGTAGAGCTTTAACTTGCACTTACAGATGTAGCGACAAACTGTATTTAGTGACAGTGGTTTTCTGAAGTGTTCCTGAGCCCATGTGGTGATATCCTTTAGAGATTGATATCGGTTAGCGCCCTCTGAGAGATCAAAAGTCACGGTCATTCAATGTTGGTCTCCGGCCATGCCGCTTACGTGGAGTGATTTCTCCAGATTCTCTGAACCTTTTGATGATATTATGGACCATAGATGTTGAAATCCTTAAATTTTTGGCAATTGCACTTTGAGAAATGTTGTTCTCAAACTGTTTGAGTATTTGCTCATGCAATTGTGGACAAAGGGGTGTACCTCGACCCATCCTTTCTTGTGAAAGGATGTGGCAGGCATTTTTTTTATACCCAATCATAGCACCCACCTGTTCTCTGCACACCTGTGGGATGTTCCAAATAAGTGTTTGATGAGCATTCCTCAACTTTATCAGTATTTATTGCCACCTTTTCCAACTTCTTTGTCACGTGTTGCTGGCATCAAATTCTAAAGTTAATGATTATTTGCAAAAAAAAAAATGTTTATCAGTTTGAACATCAAATATGTTGTATTTGTAGCATTTTCAACTGAATATGGATTGAAAATTATTTGCAAATCATTGTATTCCGTTTATATTTACATCTAACGCAACTTCCCAACTCATATGGAAACGGGGTTTGTATTATCTATGTGTTTCAACAGACTTTTGAGGCCCTTAAAGGCCTACTGAAACCCACTACTACCAACCACGCAGTCTGATAGTTTATATATCAATAATGAAATCTTAACATTGCAACACATGCCAATACGGCCGGGTTAGCTTACTTAATTGCAATTGAAAATGTTGTGCTAAGTATCCTGTTGAAAACGTCGCGGTATGATGACGCGTGCGCGTGACGTCACGGATTGTAGCGGATATTTTGATCCAGCATCCGATCAAAGCTATAAGTGTTCTGCTTTAATCGCATAATTACACAGTATTCTGGACATCTGTGTTGCTGAATCTTTTGCAGTTGTTCAATTAATAATGGAGACGTCAAAGAAGAAAAATGTAGGTGGGAAGCGGTGAATTGCGGCCGCTTTTAGCAACACAAATACAGCCGGTGTTTCCTTGTTTACATTCGGCTCTTACCGTAGACATGAGCGGAGAGTTTGCGTCGTTCCTCCTGCAGCTGTGGACTCTCTTGCCTCCTCCCACCGGCCGTTGGATGGAGGAAAAAAAAATAAATCTCTGCCCGGCTGCTTTACCTCGTCGAGAAACGTGGCTTCCCTCGGAGACACTGGCGGTCACCACACCCGTGGCCACACCCCTCCTACTTTCAGGTACGACTATATAATCTCACTAAAACAGTAGTAACACAATAAGCAGATATGGGATTTTCCAGAATTATCCTAGTAAATGTGTCTAATAACATCAAAATCGCTCCCACTGCCCTCATCTTTTTTTTTCTTTCTAGTCCTTCACTGTCACTTTCCTCATCCACAAATCTTTCACCCTCGTACAAATTAATGGGGAAATCGTCGCTTTCTCGGTCTGAATCGCTCTCGCTGCTGGTGGCCATGATTGTAAACAATTTGAGGATGTGAGGAGCTCCACAACCCGTGACATCACGCGCACACCGTCTGCTACTTCCTGTACAGGCAAGGCTTTTTTATTAGCGACCAAAAGTTGCGAACTTTATCGTCGATGTTTTCTACTAAATCCTTTCAGCAAAAATATGGCAATATCGCGAAATGATTAAGTATGACACATAGAATGGACCTGCTATCCCCGTTTAAATAAGAAAATCTCATTTCAGTAGGCTTTTAACAATCACAAAAAGTCCCCCATTTTGCAGGCGTGTCAGGTATGGCAAAAAAAATTCTACTTTGGGAGTCCCAAAAATTACATTTCAAAATTGGCTCCCTAGCGCCACCTTTATTCTTAGAAACACAATTATCCCTTTCTATCAATATCTTGTATCGACATGAAAATCGCAGCAGACGTCTATTGTGACAGGACGCACAAAGTCTTTAAGAACACATAACTGAATACGAACATGTAGTCGGCCATCTTGGTTTTCGTGTGCCATTTTTCGGCAACAAAAAGGGGTCGTACTTTAACAAAATCCTACTAGTCGTGGTTTAAATTACAGTTACTACACATGCAGAGGGTGATTAATTGCTGGGCAGATTTTTCCTATGCCATAAAATGTGGGCACGGCCTGGCGCCAAACTTGGCTTTGATGGCTTTTGGTCATTTTACACGAAACGTTAAAAACTCAGCTTTCCAAACTTACATCTTGATCCCAACTGGTAGAAATGATGACGAAGACACCCCGAAATGCCGGTGGGTAGTATTTGTTCGAACCTATTCGTAGTGGGCCGAACTTTCCAGCGAAAACGGATATTTCTGCCCTTAAAGTGATAGAGACAAATGCTAAACTGATGGGCGATGATAAATTGCAAACACTTTGACAGGATGTGGGTGTGGCATGGCGCCAAAACTTTAATATGATGGCTCGCCACAAAACATGAAGTGTTAATAACTCGAATACACACGTTCAGATTTTGGTCCTAATTGATAGAAATGATGTTGACATCCTGAATTGCCCGCTTGGTCAATACCTATTCATAACCAGTTGGCGGAGCGTGGCGGCAAAATATAATTCACTATTTCACTATCATTTAATTGCCCCTTTGTGGGGAAAAATTAAAATTGTCATAACTTCATTCCAAATGCACCCACAATTTTTATGGTGGGTCGGGGTTTTGGCTGGGACATAACGGCATGACTACTGTAGCGCTTTTATCGCCCCCTTGTAGTGAAAAACTTTAAAAACAATAACATCCTTACACATGCTCTGATCGTTAGAAATGTTTGATGCTGAGTCCGGGCGTTGTTTTGGATGCAACTGCTTAACTACTGCGGAGCCTTTATCACCCTCTTGTGGTGATAAATTAGACTTGTCAAAACTTGCGTGCACATGTTCCAATCTTCCTGAAATTTTTGAAGGTGGGTCAGGATGTTGGGTTTCACCCAACTGCATGACTGCTATGGTGCCGTTATCTTCCCCCTTGTGGTGAAAAATTATAACTGTCATAACTTCCTTTCACATGCTCCAATCTTCCTGAACATTTTTATGGCGAGTCGAGGTTTTGGCTGTGCTGTAACGGTATGACAGTGCCTTTATTGCCCTCTTGTGGTGAGGAACTAAAACAGTAACAACTTTCTTACACTTGCTCTGATCCTCCTGAATTTTTTTAAAGGTGAGTCGGGGTGTTGGTTTGGACGCAACTGCATAATTGCAATTGCCGCTGTTTTATCTACCTGCGGCCGCACCTGCCCTTCTCCAAAGTGTTACCCCAGACACTGTACTTCCGTCCGGCCAACTGAACACTTCGCCGGATTGGCGGTGAGCCCTGCCTGGCTCAGGGACTCGAGCACTGCCTCCACCCGCCGCATGTGTTCTTCCAAGCCGCTACTCTGGATGATGACGTCATCCAGGTAGGCGGCCACATTTGCAGCCTGGGGTCGCAGTACTCTGTCCATGAGACGCTGGAACGTGGCGGGCGCACCGAACAAGCCAAACGGAACTGTCACAAATTGGTACAAACCTTCCGGAGTGGAAAAGTACGTTTTTTCCTTGGATTTTGGTGACAAGGGAATCTGCCAGTAGTCCTTGGTTAAATCCAGTGTCGTGAAAAAACGAGCAGTGCCCAGGCGATCCAGGAGCTCGTCGACCCGAGGCATTGGGTACGCATCAAAACGTGATACTTCATTCACCTTGCGGTAATTCACACAGAACCGCACAGACCCATCCTTCTTCCCTTCCAGAACAATGGGGCTGCACCACGCACTGTGGGATTCTTCTAATACCCCCCAATTTTTCCCGAACTACTTTGCGTTTGTGTTCGGGGAGCCTGTATGGCCGAGATCACACTGTAACCCCCGGGCTGGTCTCAATATGATGCTGGATGAGATTTGTGCGCCCGGGCCGAGAGGAGAACACATCAGAGAAGCGCCGCTGCAGCTTAGCAACATCCGCTTTCTGTGCTAACGTGAGCTGGTCGTCACAGTGGAGTGGAGGAGAAGGGACATAGCGCAAGATCTCTGGTCCCAACTCCTCCTCCTCCCTCATTACTGTTACCATGGAAAGAGGCTCCGCCTCAATCCATGCCTTCAGTAGGTTTAGATGATAGATTTAAGTGTCTCCACCCCGGTCTGAGCGTCAAACCTCGTAATCCACATCACCCACTTGCCGTGTGACCTTGAAGGGTCTTTGCCACCTCGCAAGTAATTTTGAACTGGATGTTGGGAGTAATACAATAACTTTTTCCCCTGGTGAAAATTTTCTTAGCTGGGTACTCCTGTTATACGTGCGTTGCTGCCGTTCCTGGGTGCGGAGCAAATTCTCACGTGACAAGTGCCCCCCCCGTGTGGAGTTTTGCTCGCATGTCCATGACGTACGGAATTTCGTTCTTGCTGGAGCTTGGACCCTCCTCCCAACTTTCCTTAATCACGTCCAACACCCCGCATGGTTTCCTGCCGTATAATAACTCAAAAGGCATAAAGCCTGTGGAGGCTTGGGGTACCTCCCGCATCGCAAACATTAGGGGATCCTGCTATTTATCCCAATTTGGTTTGTCCTTGTGCGTAAATTTACGGATCATGGTTTTTAGTGTCTTATTTAGCCGCTCCACCAGCCCATCTGTCTGTGGGTGGTACATGCTGGTGCGGATCGCTTTAATCCCGCACAGTTCCTTTACCGTGCGTGACATAAAGGACGTGCCCTGGTCAGTCAGAATCTCTTTCGGGATTCCAACTCATGAGATGACCTGAAACAGTGCTTGCGCGACACTCTTTGCAGAGATGGAGCGCAGGTGCACTGCTTCGGGATAGCGCGTTGCGCGTCACCCCGCTTCGCTGTAGGTCCGCAGGCCACACCCACCACACAGGGTTTGCCAACTTCCGAGCATCATTTTGTAACACGAGGTACCAAAGGCATTGATCTCACTCTCGATTGCTTTAGACAGGACCCACCATTCACAGCCGTACCGAGGGACAGCAGCCCAGGTAGTATTAAATAGCTTGACCTTAGTGGAGATTAAGACGTTTGGGTATCTACACAGACGTTACAGCTTCCAAAAGGTCATCCTTGCAAGCCCATCTTTTGAAATCCTCTTTGCTAGATCCCATCATGGATCCAAGGTATTTAACGTCTTGTACATGGTTGGTTGTACTACCATACACTTTTAGTGGAGGCTTTGGACAACAGTTTATCACTATTTACTGTACCATGTTTTGGGAGCACTAATGACAAGTCCAAGGTCAGCCGCAGCTTTGGCAGTTCTGGTTAGCTGGAACCGAGCACAGGAGATGGAGGAGTCAAGCAAGGAGATATCATCTGCAAAGTCCAAGTCATATAGGACATTTGCCGGATATACCTTCTTGATTTCCGTGGGCATGTCAGAAATCCAGAATCACCCTCTGAAGACCTTAGCAACAGGCAGTCACCCAAAATGATACCAAGAAATTGCGCTTATACAGTATATTACCATGCCATTGTGACGTATGGAGAACATCACACACCTATTTATGGAGTTTAAGGCCTTCTTAAAATCAACAAAGGTGACAAGCATCGGAAGTAGGTATTCCTAAAACCTTCCATAATTGTTCTCGAAATATGGATTTGCTGAGGACAGCTGCGACCTTGACGAAAACCTGCCTGGTTCTTTCAAAGCAGAGGGTTTAGATGAAGCTGAATCCTGTTAAGGAGGATCTTATTTTATACCTTGGCAGCTTTCGACATTAGCGATATGCCTCAGTAGTTAGTCATGAGAGACAGATCACCCTTCTTTGGCAGTGGGAGGATTACATTTGTACTGTTTATGAAGTGACACGTTGGTGTACACCTCCGAGCAGAAGGAATGGATGGCATCAATCACATGGCCATCACCTCCTTGGAGACCCTTCTGCAGAGCCAGAGCAGTGATCATGTCGTTAAAGGTTTGTTGATATACTTTTAACGTTTAGTATTTCCCAAAGTATTATCTTGATATTGAAGTGTTTCTTCCCAAAGTATTATCTTGATATTGAAATGTTTCCGGACATGTTATCCTCGTCTGGACAGAAGGATGACACGGCAGTGCGGCTGGATCAAAAGGGATGTCGGAGACGCTTTACTGAACCAAAAGTTGCTTTATTACAAGCGAGCATCATTTTTTAGGGCCGCAGCGCCTGGAGAAGAAAGTCAAAAAAATGTGTCTCTCCTAACTTGGAGAAGCAAAAACGTCAGTTTTATATTCCTGCTTCCTGTCTCATTGTGTGTTAAGTCATAAAAAGGAGATGTTTGGGTGTAAGTGTCTGGAAAACAACTGCTTTAAGTCATAACTTAATTGTTGGCGTTAAGCTAGACAGGTTGAGTTGAGTTGAGTTTGAGTTTATTTCGAACATGCAAGCATACAACATGATACATCACAATTTCCAGTTTCTCTTTTCAACATGTTCGAAAAGGAATAGGAAGAAGCAGTGCTTATTTAATCATACCCCTTTTCTTTTTTTCATAACAGTTGCTAAAACTTTTGTTCACTTCCTGTTCTTAATTTATCCACAATATATTCCATAAGTAATCACAAAAAAATCTAATAAAATAAAAATTAATAATACCCGGTGAAGTAACTTACATTTCATATGGTGAGATGAGTACGATTATTTTGAAAAAATGAATGGATGGATGGATGGATGAAATAAACTCAGAATGTTTAAAATAGTTCTTCTTTATACTTAATAAACACTCTAACTTTGAAGAGTTTTTTTGAAGTGGATCATATTAGTACATAGTTTATTGTTTTGCTTAATCCATTCCATAATTTAATTTCACATACAGATATACTGAAGGTCTTAAGCGTTGTACGTGCATAAAAATGTTTTAAATTACCCTTTTCTCTAAGATTATATTTATCCTCTTTTTTTGAGAATAATTATTGTATTTTCATGGGTAGCAGGTTATAGTTTGTTTTGTGTATCAGTTTAGCTGTTTGCAAATTCACTATGTCGTGGAATTTCAGTATTTTTGATTCAATAAATAAAGGGTTTGTATTAGGGCTGCAAATCTTTGGGTGTCCCATGATTCGATTCAATATCAATTATTGGGGTCGCGATTCGATTACAAATCGATTTTTTTCGATTCAACGCGATTCTCGATTCAAAAACAATATTTTCCCGATTAAAACGATTACGTATTCATTCAATACTTAGGATTTCAGCAGGATCTACCCCAGTCTGCTGACATGCTAGCTGAGTAGTTGAAAAAGCTTCTATAATTGTAAAGGACAATGTTTTATCAACTGATTGCAATAATGTACATTTGTTTTAACTATTAAACGAACCAAAAGTACGACTTATTTTATCTTTGTGAAAACATTGGACACAGTGTGTTGTCAAGCTTATGAGATGCGATGCAAGTGTAAGCCACTGTGACACTATTGTACTTTTTTTTTAAATTTTTTAATAAATGTCTAATGATAATGTCAATGATGGATTTTTAATCACTGCTATGCTGAAATTATAACAAATATTGATATTGTTGTTGATAATATTCATTTTTGTTTCACTACTTTTGGTTGGTGGCTCCGCTGTGAACGGGACTCTCGCTGCTGAGTTGGACCCGCTTTGGACTGGACTCTTGCGACTGTGTTGGATCCATTGTGGATTGAACTTTCACAATATCATGTTAGACCCGCTCGACATCCATTGCTTTCCTCCTCTCTAAGGTTCTCATAATCATTATTGTCACAGACGTCCCACTGGATCATTATTGTCACCGATGTCCCACTGGGTGTGAGTTTTCCTTGCCCTTATGTGGGCCTACCGAGGATGTCGTGGTGGTTTGTGCAGCCCTTTGAGACACTAGTGATTTAGGGCTATATAAGTAAACATTGATTGATTGATTGATTGAGTGTTTGTGTCTTCTCTCAATTACTCTGTTTATTGCAGTTCTGAGTGTTGCTGGGTCAGGGTTGGTTTTGGAATTGGATTGCATTGTTATGGTATTGCTGTGTATTGTTTTGTTGGATTGATTAAAAAAAAAAAAAAATCGACGTGAGAATCGCGATTCAAATTCGAATCGATTTTTTCCCACACCACTAGTTTGTACGTTCTCTATATCCAACATTATGTATTATTCTAATTGATCTTTTTTGTAACACCGTTAATGAATGAAGTGTACTTTTGTAGTTATTTCCCCATATTTCTATACAATAACTCATATTTCAACACCAGCGAGCAGTAGAAAATATGAAATGATATTTGGTCGAGAACATGTTTTGCTCTATTCATTATTGACATATTTCTTTCTACTTTATTTGTACATTTTTTACATAAGATTTCCAATTCAATTTATCATCAATCATTATACCTAGAAATTTGGTTTCATTTACTCTTTCAATTTCTATTCCGTCTATTTGTATTTGCGTTTGGCTTTCTCTTCTACTGTTACCAAATAGCATTATTATTGTTTTACTCAGATTCAAGGATAGTATGTTTTTGTCAAACCATCTTTTTAATTTGTTAATTTCTTCCATTATTTGTATTATCTTCTCTGTGTTCTCCCCTGAACAAAACGCAGTTGTATCATCAGCAAATAATACTAACTTTAAATCTTTCGTAACTTTACAAATGTCCTTTATATAGAGATTGAATAATTTTAGTCCTAGTATTTATCCCTGAGGTACACCACAGGATATCTTTAGCGTTGTAGATGTGTGTTCGCCGAGCTTCATGTATTGTTTCCTGTTTGTTAAATAAGTTCTTAATCAATTTAAGACTAGATAGATAGATAGTACTTTATTTATTCCTTCAGGAGAGTTCTTCAGGAAAATAAAAATTCCAGCAGCAGTGTACATAATTGAGATCAAATTTAAAAAGTAAATAATGGGGGTATAAATGGAAACAAAATATAAAAATAGTGTTTCAAGAATACAAATAAAAAGCAACAATGAGAATAAAAATATAATAATAAAATAAGAATGTAACAAGAGAAACTAGGCAGTAGTGACCATCCATCCATACATCCATTTTCTTCTACTTATTCCCTTTTGGGGTTTCGGGGGCATTGGCGCCTATCTCAGCTACTATCGGGCGGAAGGCGAGGTACACCCTGGACAAGTCGCTACCTCATCGCAGGGCCAACACAGATAGATAGACAGACAACATTCACATTCACACACTAGGACCAATTTGGTGTTGCCAATCAACCTATCCCCAGGTGCATGTCTTTGCAAGTGGGAGGAAGCCGGAGTACCCGGAGGGAACCCACGCATTCACGGGGAGAACATGCAAACTCCACACAGAAAGATCCCGAGCCTGGGATTGAACCCAGGACTGCAGGACCTTCGTATTGTGAGGCAGACGCACTAACCCGTCTTCCACCGTGAAGCCCCAGTATTGACCATGTCATGAAAAAACAAAACAAAAAAAAACTAGAACGATATGGCATCAGAGGGTTAATTTTTCATAACAGTAGTGACCATGTTATGAAAAATTAACCCTCTGATGCCATATCGTTCTAGTTTCTTGATTAAAATATTGTGATTAATTGGGTAAATGCTTTAGATAGAGCCACAACAACTGCTGCCGCACATTTTTTTTTACTATCTATTGCCTTAGTAATTTCTTTTGTAATTTCAATTAAAGCCTTTAAAGTTGAAACATCAGCTCTGTATCCATATTGGTTCTCTTCGAGTGTTCTATTTTTGTTTGTGAAACTCTCTCATTTGATATTAAACAGTTTTTCAATGATTTTAAAAATTGGTGAAGTAATGAAACAGGTCAATCATTTGTAAATTGGTGTTTGTCTCCAGTCTTATAAATTGGTGCAACTTTAGCTATTTTCATTTTGTTTGGAAATGTACCTGTTTGAGATGGTTACTAATATACATTAATGGTCAATAACGTTTTTTATCGTTTCCATGTCAATTCCATTAAAATCAGCTGAAGTCTTATATTTACTTTTTTCACAATTATAACTATTTCCTCCTGTGTCACATTACTGAGGAACATGGAGTTGGGATTTCGCTCTATAATGTGACACTTCACTGGCATCGTGGTGCGGGTTCGTTTTCTCAAATGATGCAGTCGGACTTGGACACAGCGTGAAGGTAAGAAATGAAGATTTATTTACACTACAAAACAAACTAAGAACGGAAACACTTGCACAAAGACACTAAAGACAAAACAAACAGAACTAGCATGGGAGCTAGAAGAAACTAAAGGCGCTAGCATGTGAGCTAGGGAATAAACAACGGAATAGCTTGGAAGCTAACGAGTACAAAAAGTCTTCTACCACAATCGGGAATCAGCGACGTCACCTGTTGCATCGAACAGAAACTAGAATGAGAGGCTGAGCAAATGGAAAAGGCAGGCTTAAATAAGGACGATAATCACCAGAGGTGGGACCAAGTCATTGTTTTGCTCACAAGTAAGTCTCAAGTCTTTGCCCTCGAGTCTCGAGTCGAGTCCCAAGTCAAGACAGGCAAGTCCCGATTCAAGTCCAAAGTCAAGACTGGAAAGTCTAAAGTCAAGTCCCAAGTCCTGCATTTTGAGTTTCGGGTCATTTCAAGTCCTTTTAACCATAGACTAATATATTTACACAGATTGTGTATGCTTTCAAAATGCTGTATGTATTTATTCTAAAAAAATTGTGCTGACATTGCACTTCATAATAGCACTAATCACCAGTTATTTCAAACATTTAACTCATTCCTTTACAGAATAGACACATTTGAAAAAAACAAGTGCAACTGTACTTATTTGCACAAATATATTAACATTGTATTTCCATGGCATATTGCATTGAAACTAGTTCGACAGCAGTTTCTATCCTGTTCTTACCTTATCTCATTGATCTCATACTGTATGTGTGTTGATGTGTGCGTACACATGAAAAACATAAATACATGAAAATAACAAGGAACAGAGTGGTACTTTTTAGATTTCACGGCCCTATGGAATATGTACACATATTCTCAATATAGTATACATTTTAACTGACCTTTATTTGACTATGTTTGTCTTTTTGTAGGGGGCTAAAATACGTGGTGCAGCTGACCACCGTCTAAGGTTAGGTTACTGTGTGTGATACATTGACTAACGTAACATTATGTGTAGGTACCTCATGCAACCCTGCTTGAAAAAAATCACTTGACAAAAAGTATGAATGAGGTAGCAAACTGCAGTGGACGCAACAGATTGTCGTGTTTGCAATGACGTTATAACCGTAGACATATTATAAGTAGACGCAGCATTGGCTGCTGTGACATGAGCAATTTGGCGGCCATCTTGAAGTGGTGATGAGGAGCCAACAAGCAGCCGAAACTGATAGTTGACAGGTAGCAAACAAAGATGCTAGGCTGGTGTTCAGCGTTTTCCTGCTCAAATGAGCGGACTGTTGAAAATAGGAATCGGGGGATTACTTTTCACAAGTAAGATTTAACATTAACATGGTTATATTTTGTGAAAAGAATATAAAGAAGTTGAGAAGGAGCAAAGATCTTCAATTTGTATGTGAAAATCACAAAGAAATATTCTGGAGGAGGATGACGCCTCTACAGGTATTTGGTTTACAAACTTTCAGCCCCACCTAAAACAAATTTCACCAGCCGCCACTGATTATGATGCATTCTCATTTTAGGCAAAGTATAAGACAATACTTTCTTAACAGTATAATTGTAACCAGGAATAAGTCTTCAAGTAACAATATTCAAATACTGACATTGTTGGGTAAGACAGAATTTGCTTTTTTTCTGAATCAAGTGAAACACATTTGTGGTTTTAGCTGATATAAAGACTTTCGGGTGTTTATATATGTTTATGTTTAAGTATTTGGCAGACGCTTTTATCCAAAGCAACATAAATGAAAAATACATATAAAACAATCAATGTAAACATGATCATTTACGGAGAGAATGTAATACAAAATATTAATAAAAAGTGTCAAGACAGAATAAACTCTCTGCTGTTGCAGCAACAGAGATACAGTCTATAAGATATATAGATATCTAATGTATTCATACATTGTTTATGTAGGACAGGGGTCACCAACGCGGTGCCCGCGGGTACCAGGTAGCCCGTAAGGACCAGATGAGTAGCCCGCTGGCCTGTTCTAAAAATAGCTCAAATAGCAGCACTTATCAGTGAACTGCCTCTATTTTTAAAATTGTATTTATTTATTAGCAAGCGGGTCTTGCTTTGCTCGACGTTTTTAATTCTAAGAGGGACAAAACTCAAATAGAATTTGAAAATCCAAGAAAATATTTTAAAGACTTGGTCTTCACTTGTTTAAATAAATTCATCTATTTTTTTACTTTGCTTCTTATAACTTTCAGAAAGACAATTTTAGAGAAAAAATACAACCTTAAAAATTATTTTAGGATTGTTAAACACATATACCTTTTTAACTTTTAAATTCCTTCCTCTTCTTTCCTGACATTTTAAATCAATGTTCAAGATTTTTTTTTTTAATTATTGTAAAGAATAATAAATACATTTTAATATAATTCTTCAATCTAGCGTCTGTTTTTTTGACAAAGAATATTTGTGAAATATTTCTTCAAACTTATTATGATTAAAATCCCAACAAAAATATTCTGGCAAATCTCCAAAATCTGTAGAATCAAATTTAAATCTTATTTCAAAGCCTTATGAATTTCTTTTAAAATTTTTGTTCTGGAAAATCTAGACAAAATAATGATTTGTCTTTGTTAGACATATAGCTTGGTCCAATTTGTTATGCAGTTGTGATCAAAATTATTCAACCCCCACACAATTTTGGTGTTTTAGCAAGTTGGACATTTATTCCGTATTTTGTTTATAGTCATATCAAATAAAGATGTGTCAAATAGATAAATGCAACTTAAATTGTAACACTGTATTTTACAAAATACTAAAAAAGGCCATTTTTCTTAATATCTCATTGACAAAATTATTCAACTCCCTAGTTACATGCATCTTTAGTACTTAGTAGAACACCCTTTGACAGTAATTACATCCTTCAAACGTGATACATAACCGGACACAAGCTTCTTGCAACGACCTACAGGTATTTTAGCCCATTCCTCTTGGGCAAAGGCCTCCAGTTCATTCATATTCTTGGGCTTGCATGCTGCAACTGCCTTCTTCAAGTCCCACCACAGGTGTTCTATAGGATTTAGGTCTGGCGACTGTGAAGGCCACTCCAGAGTCTTCCAGCCCTTCTTCTGCAACCACTCTGATGTTGATTTGGAGGTATGCTTGGTATCGTTGTCCTGTTGAAAGGTCCAACGTCTCCCAAGCCTCAGCTTCGTCACTGACTTCATGACATTTGCAGCTAATATATCCTGGTAGGAAATAGAATTCATAATGCCTTGAACGCGCTGGAGATTCCCGGTACCTGAGGCAGAGAAACAGCCCCAGAGCATGATCGACCCCCCACCATGCTTAACAGTAGGAAAGGTGTTCTTCTCTTTGTAAGCTTCATTTTTTTCTCCTCCAGACATAACGTTGATTCATAGGCCCAAAGAGTTCCACTTTTGTCTCGTCACTCCATAGAACAGTTTCCCAAAACCTTTGGGGTTTGTCCAGATGATTTTTGGCATACTGGAGTCTATTTTTCTTGTGCCTGGTAGTCAGAAGTGGGGTGCGCCTTTGATTTCTGGCATAGAGGCCTTCATGTCGTACTGCGCGCCTTATTTTCTGGGACGAAACCTGCGTTCCCCCCTCTGCAATGTCCTGTCTCAGCTGTTACCCGGGGGGTTTTCACCACTGTACGCTTCAAATACCGGACAGCAGTTGCACACAGCATCCTCTTCCTACCACGCCCAGGTAGTGTTTCCACTGTGCCTTTAGCGAATTATGCTCCCAACTGTGTCTCTTGGAATGTATAATGTCTTTGCTATTTTCTTATATCCATATCCTTTCTTATGAAGAGAATTTACCTCCTCTTTTGACTTCTTTGACCACTCCCTGGACTTCACCATGTTGCAAATACACCATTGACCATCTACGAGAAGCTGAGTGTCACAGTCTTTTTCAATCAGTTTAATTGTTGCTCGTTATGGTTCTAATCACATCTACAGGTGTTTTCAACACCTGATTGAAAAGACCTTATTCAAATTCTGTTCTTAAGTGTTATGATCTTCAAGGGGTTGAATAATTTTGTCAATGAGATATTAAGAGAAATGACACTGTTTGGTATGTTACAAAATATAATGTTGTAATTCAAGTTGCATTTGTCTATTTAAGGCATCTTTATTTGATATGACTATAAACAAAATACGGAATAAATGTCCAAATTGCTAAGACACCAAAATTGTGTGGGGGTTGAATAATTTTGATCACAATTGTATATTCTAACAAAGTGCAGATTGGAAATTTTGATGACATGTCATCAAAATTCTAAAATTAATCTTAATCAGGAAAAATTACTAATGATGTTCCATAAATTCTTTTATAAATTTTTTCAAAAAGATTCGAATTAGCTAGTTTTTCTCTTCATTTTTTCCGGATGAATTTTAAAGAGTCGAAATTGAAGATAAACTATGTTTCACAATTTAATTTTCATTTTTTTCGTGTTTTCTCCTCTTTTAAACCTTTCAAATAAGTGGGTTTTTTTCATCATTTATTCTCTACAAAAAACCTTCCGTAAAAGGAAAAAAAAAATGTACAACGGAATGACAGACAGAAATACCCTTTTTTTTTTTTTTTTTTTACATATGTATAGATTTATTTAATAAAGGTAAATTGAGCAAATTGGCTATTTCTGGCAATTTATTTAAGTGTGTATCAAACTGGTAGCCCTTTGCATTAATTAGTACCCAAGAAGTAGCTCTTGGTTTCAAAAAGGTTGGTTACCCCTGATGTAGGATATATGCATGTATATATAACCTAATCATATTGTTTCTTCAACTTAAAAATAGCTGACCGTTTTTTCCCCCTTTTTGGGATTATTATTCCCAGTTTTGATCTTGGACGTCTGGTCACTTATAGCATATAAGAATATTCTAATACTGTTAAGCAAACTATGAACACGCCAAAAAATTGGTTCTTTATCCTAGTTATACGTATGACAAAAAAGCGCGTGAATATCAGTGGTATTCAGTGAGGTAAAATGAATTAAGTGTGCTGACAGTTCATTGCTCCTGCCAAATGAATTGCACTAAGTGGAGGGGATCACCACTCCAAGATGGCGGCCCGCGTCACGTCAGCGCCAGTAGGCAGTAGCGCTCGATGCTGCATACCCTTATAAGATGTCAATGGTTATAACATTAGCAGTGAGTTTACAGCCTCACTGATTTAACAAAACAGCATATAAAAGTTACCGTACTCAGCCAATAAACGTCATTACATTCAAAACTTACCCTTATTTGTGCATCTTCAAACGTCGAACGAAGTTGGAAGTTGTTTTGCGTCTCTGTCTGTAATCTTCGAACAAACTGCATGTTTTGCATACTGGAATTCGTTTTCTGTTGACCAAGTCGTAGTTTTAATACCCAAACGAAGCAATTTTTGACAGAATTTTTCCTCACTGGCGTGTTGTTTGAGAGCTCTTCTTCGTTGGTTTTCATGCAATTTGATTGGCTGAATGCTGTGTGACGAAAATAACGTGTATGTAATTTGATTGACTGTTGTACTGACAGGTAGCGCGCACACTGTCATCGCACACACGTTGACGGACACGGACGGATACGGAGCGCTCCTCAATAACTTTTTAATCGTTGGGTTTTGGGGAAAGTAGCAAGTCATGTCAAGTCAAAAGGCTCAAGTCCAAGTGAAGTCACAAGTCATTGATGTTAAAGTCTAAGTCGCGTTGCAAGTCTTTTTACATTTTGTCAAGTCGAGTCTTAAGTCATTAAATTCATGACTCGAGTCTGACTCGAGTCCAAGTCATGTGACTCAAGTCCACACCTCTGATAATCACGAGGCAGGTGTGCATAAAAAACAAGATGCAGGTGACACTAATGCGTGTCTATGGCAACGGAAACAAACAGGAAGTGCCACCAGGAACTAAGGAAGACAAAAACCAAACGGGATGTAATACAAAAACAGAACAAAACCAGAATATGACATGATGCGAGCAGCGGATCATGACATATAATCCTCAATTGAAACTGGGTCTGGAATAATTTCTTCCAATTTTGGTCCAATATTTATGAAGAAATAATTGAAGCTTTCAACTACTTCCTTTTTTTTGTTGTCATTATTTTTGTTTCCGTCTAAGAAGTATTGGGGGCAATCCCTCTTAGTGCCATTGTTGATAATGCTATTGAGGATGCCCCATGTTGCTCTCATATTGTTTTCGTTCCTGTCCAATAGTTCAATGTAATATTCTTTTTTTTTTTATACATGTTTTTAGAACGTTTGTTAGCTTGTTTTTATACTTTTTGTACTTATTTTCTGCCTCTGTAGTTCTTCGTGCTATACATTTTCTATATAGTGTGTTCTTCTTATTACAAGCATTTTTCAATCATGTCATCCATGATTGATTATTCTTTCTCTGCTTTCTACTGAGTTGTTTCCGTGGACAATGTTTGTCATAAAGTATTGTGAACTTGTTTAAGAAATGTTCATATGCTTCATCAACCTCTTTTTCATTGTACACATTGTCCCAATTTTGCTTTTCTAGCTCAATTTTGAAAGCAATCATCCTCTTCTCCGTGCAAAGTCTTCAAAATGTCCTTTTGTCTCCCATGTTCTTCTTTTAGTTTCCATCACATATTGTGAAAACTGGCAGATGATCACTAACGTCGGTTATAAGTAGACAACTTGTAGTGTTACTATCAAATTCATTGGTAAAAATATTATCAGTAAGCGTGGCACAGTGTCTGATTCTGCTTGGCATTGGGATTTTAGGATATAAACTTATGCTGTACATTGTATCAATTAAGTCATCAATAGACTTTTGCTTGTTAGGGTTCAATAGGTCAATATTAAAGTCACCACACAATAATTTATTTTTTTTACAAATTTCCATTTAACTTGCTTTGATCCATTCTTAAAATGTTTCTATACTGGACTTAGGTGATCTATATATACAACTGATGAATACAAACCCCGTTTCCATACATTATGAGTTGGGAAAATTGTGTCGGATGTAAATATAAACGGAACACAATGATTTGCAAATCCTTTTCAACCCATATTCAATTGAATGCACTACAAAGACAAACTATTTGATGTTCAAAACTCATAAACTTTTTTATTTTCTGCAAATAATGATTAACTTAAAATTTCATGGCTGCAACACGTGCCAAAGTAGTTGGGAAAGGACATGTTCACCACTGTGTTACATCACCTTTTCTTTTAACAACACTCAATAAACGTTTGGGAGTTGAGGAAACTAATTGTTGAAGCTTTGAAAGTGGAATTCTTTCCCATTCTTGTTTTATGTAGAGCCTCAGTCGTTCAACAGTCCGGGGTCCACGCTGTCGTATTTTGCGCTTCATTTGGCGCCACATATTTTCGATGGGAGACAGGTGTGGACTGCAGGCGGGCCAGGAAAGTACCCGCACTCTTTTTTTTACGAAGCCACGCTGTTTTAACACGTGCTGAATGTGGCTTGGCATTGTCTTGCAGAAATAAGCAGGGGTGTCCATGAAAAAGACGGCGCTTAGATGGCAGCATATGTTGTTCCAAAACCTGTATGTACCTTTCAGCATTAATGGTGCCTTCACAGATGTGTAAGTTACCCATGCCTTGTGCACTAATGCAGCCCCACACAATCACAGATGCTGGCTTTTGAACTTTGCGTCAATAATAGTCTGGATGGTTCGCTTCCCTATTGGTCCGGAAGACACGATGTCGAATATTTCCCCCCAAAATTTGAAATGTCGACTCGTCAGACCACAGAACACTTTTCCACTTTGCAGCAGTCCATCTTAGATGATCTCGGGCCCAGAGAAGCCGGCGCCGTTTCTGGATGTTGTTGATAAATGGCTTTCGCTTTGCATAGTAGAGCTTTAACTTGCACTTACAGATGTAGCGACAAACTGTATTTAGTGACAGTGGTTTTCTGAAGTGTTCCTGTGCCCTTGTGGCGATTTACTTCAGAGATTGATGTCGGTTTTTGATACAGTACCGTCTGAGGGATCGAAGGTCACGGTCATTCAATGTTGGTTTTCGGCCATTTCGCTTACGTGGAGTGATTTCTCCAGATTCTCAGAACCTTTTGATGATATTATGGATCCTAGATGTTGAAATCCCTAAATTTCTTGCAATTGCACTTTGAGAAACGTTGTTCTTAAAGTGTGTGACTATTTGCTCATGCAGTTGTGGACAAAGAGGTGTACCTCACCCCATCCTTTATTTTGAAAGACTGAGCATTTTTTGGGAAGCTGTTTTTATACCCAACCATGGCACCTACCTGTTCCCAATTAGCCTGCAGACCTGTGGGATGTTCCAAAGAAGTATTTGATGAGCATTACTCAACTTTATCAGTATTTATTGCCACCTTTCCCAACTTATTTGTCACATGTTGCTGGCATCAAATTGTAAAGTTAATGTTTATTTGCAAAAAAAAAAAAAAGTATATCAGTTTGAACATCAAATATGTTGTCTTTGTAGCATATTTAACTGGAAATGGGTTGAAAATGATGTGCAAATCATTGTATTCCGTTTATATTTACATCTAACACAATTCCAACTCCTATTAAAACAGGTTTGTATGTTCTCCTCTCTGAGCTGCCACCTTATCATGGTAGAGGAGTTTGCGTGTCCCAATGATCCTAGCAGCTATGTTGTCCGGGGGCTTCCGTGCCCCCTGGTAAAGTCACCCAAGACAAACAGGTCCTAGGTGAGGGATCAGACAAAGAGCAGCTTGAAGACCTCAATGAAGAATAACAATGAAGGACCCAGATTTCCCTCGCCCGGACGCGGGACACTGAGGCCCCCCTCTGGAGCTAGGCCCGGAGGTGGGGCACGATGTCGAGCACCTGGTGGTGTTCCCATGGTGCCCGGCCGGGCACAGCACGAAAAAGGCAACGTGGGTCCCCCCTCCAATGGGCTTACCACCCATAGCAGGGGCCATAGAGGTCGGGTGCAATGCGAGCTGGGCGGCAGCCGAGGCCAGGGCACTTGGCGGTCCGATCCTCGGCTACTTAAGCTAGCTCTTGGGACGCGGAACGTCACCTCACCTGGGGGGAAGGAGCCTGAGCTAGTGCACGAGGTGGAGAAGTTCCGGCGAGATATAGTCGGACACACTTCGACGCACAGCAAGGGCTCTGGAACCAGTTCTCTCGAGAGGGGCTGGACTCTCTTCCACTTTGGAGTTGCCAGCAGTGAGAGGCGACAGGCTGGGATGGCAATTCTTGTTGCACCCCGGCTCAAAGCCTGCACGTTGGAGTTCAACCCAGTGGCCAAGAGGGTAGCTTCCTCTGCCTTCGGGTGGAGGAGACGGGTCTGGACTGTTGTTTGCGCTTAGGCGCCAAACGGCAGCTCAAAGTACCCACCTTTTTTGGATTCACTCGAGGGAGTACGGGAAAGTGCTCCCCCAGGTGATTCCCTCGTTCTACTGGGGGACTTCAATGCTCATGCGGGCAACGACAGTGAAACCTGGATAGGCGTGATTGGGAAGCATGGCCGCCCGGAACTGAACCAGAGTGGTGTTTTGTTATTAGACGTTTGTGCTCGCCACAGATTGTCCATAACAAATACCTTGTTCAAACATAAGGCTGTCCATATGTGCACTTAGCCCCAGGACACCCTCGGCCGCAGTTTCATGATCGACTTTGTAGTTGTGTCATCGGATTTACGGTCTCATGTTTTGGACACACGGGTGAAGAGAGGGGCAGAGCTTTTTACCAATTACCAACTGGTGGCAAGTTGGCTGCGATCGTGGGGGAGTATGCCCGACAGAACCGGCAGGCCCAAACGCATTGTGAGGGTTTGCTGGGAACGCATAGCAGAGTTTCCTGTCAGAAAGAGTTTCAATTCCCACCTCTGGAGATCTTTGAACATGTCACGAGGGAGGCGCTGGATATTGAGTCCGAGTGGATTATGTTCTATTGTCGAGGCGGCCGCTTGGAGCTGTGGCCACAAGGTGGTTGGTGCCTGTCGTGGCGGTAATCCTAAAAACCCGTCAAGCAGAAGAAAGAGTCCTATTGGGCTCCTTTGGCTCATAGGACTCCGGAGGCAGCAGAAGGGTCCCGACAGGCCAAGCGATGTGCGGCTTCAGCGGTCGCGGAGTCAAAAACTCGAACATGGGAGGATTTCGGGGAAGCCATGGAAAACGACTTACGGACTGCTTCAAAGCGATTCTGGACCACCATCCGCCGCCTCAGAAAGGGGAAGCAGTGCAGTGTCAAAACCGTGTATGTTGGGGATGGTGTTCTGCTGACCTCGACTCCGGATGTTGTGAATCGGTGGAGGGAATACTTCAAAGACCTCTTCAATCCTACCAACACCTCTTCCTATGAGAAAGCAGTGCCTGTGGTGGGCTCTCCTATTTCTTGGGCTTGCCGAAAGTAATTATAAAGCTCCTCGGTGGCAAGGCCCCGGGGTTGGATGAGATACGCTCGGAGTTTCTTAAGGCTATAGATGCTGTGGGGGCTGTCTTGGTTGACAAGAATCAGCAACATCGCGTGGACATCGGGGGAGGTACCTCTGGATTGGCAGACTGGGGTGGTGGTTCCTCTCTTTAAGAAGGGGAACCGGAGGGTGTGTTCCAACTATCGTAGGATCACACTCCTCAGCCTTCCCGGTAAGGTTCATTCAGGTGTACTGGAGAGGAGGCTACGCCGGATAGTCGAACCTCAGGATCAGGAGGAACAGTGTGGTTTTCGTCCTAGTCGTGGATCTGTGGGCCAGCTTTATAATCTCGGCAGGGTCCTTGAGGGTACATGGGAGTTTGTCCAACCAGACTACATGTGCTTTGTGGACTTGGAGAAGGCATTTGACCGTGTTCCTCAGGAAGTCCTGTGGGGAGTGCTCAGAGAGTATGGGTTATCGGACTGTCTAATTGTGGCGGTTCGCTCCCTGTACGATCAATGTCAGAGCTTTGTCCGCATTGGCGGCAGTACGTTGGACACGTTTCCAGTGAGGGTTGGACTCGGCCAAAGCTGTCTTTTGTCACCGATTCTGTTCATAACTTTTATGGACAGAATTTCTAGGCAAAGTCAGGGCGTTGAGGGTATCTGGTTTAGTGGCTGCAGGATTAGGTCCGTGCTTTTTGCAGATCATGTGGTCCTGATGGCTTCATCCGGCCAAGATCTTCAGCTCTCACTGGATCGGTTCGCAGCGGGGTGTGAAGCGACTGGGATGAGAATCAGCACCTCCGAGTCCGAGTTCATGGTCCTCGCCCGGAAAAGGGTGGAGTGCCATTTCCGGGTTGGGGAGGAGATCTTTCCCCAAGTGGAGGAGTTCAAGTACCTCATAGTCTTGTTCACGAGTGAGGGAAAAGTGGACGACAGGCGGATCGGTGCGGCGTCTTCAGTAATGCAGACGCTGTATAGATCCGTTGTGGTAAAGAAGGAGCTGAGCTGGAAGGCAAAGCTCTCGATTTACCGGTCTATCTACGTTTCCATCGTCACCTATGGCCATGAGCTTTGGTTTATGACCGAAAGGACAAGATCACAGGTACAAGCGGCCGAAATAAGTTTCCTCTGCCGGGTGGCGGGGCTCTCCCTTAGAGATAGGGTGAGAGGCTCTGTCATCCGGGAGGAGCTCAAAGTAAAGCCGCTGCTCCTCCACATCGAGAGGAGCCAGATGAAGTGGATCGGGCATCTGGTTAGGATGCCACCCAAGTGCCTCCTTAGGAGGTGTTATGAGCACGTCCGACCGGTAGGAAGCCAAGGGAAAGAACCAGGACACGTTGGGAAGGTTATGTCTCCCGGCTGTCCTGGGTATGCCTCGGGATCCCCCGGGAGGAGCTGGATGAAGTGGCTAGGGAGAAGGAAGTCAGGGCTTCCCTGCTTGAGCTGCTGCCCCCGTGACCTGACCTCGGATAAGCGGAAAAAGATGGATGGATGAATATGTTTTTGCTTTTTTTCCTGACATATGTCAATGGTTATACATTCTAAGATATTATCTACAGCAAATGACATGCTTTTTACCACTTTGTAGTTCAGGTTCTTTATCATGTACACAGCTACTCCTTTTCCATTTTTGTTGGTTCTGATGATGTAAATCAGTTCATATCCTTCCAGATCAAAATATATTCCTTTTTGTGACAGCGATGACTTTGAATGGTTCGTTGATGTGTTCAAAAAAGTTCTTAATGTTGTTGTAATTTGCATACAAACCCCGTTTCCATATGATTTGGTAAATTGTGTTTGATGTAAATATAAATGGAATACAATGATTTGCAAATCATTTTCAACCCATATTCAATTGAATGGACTACAAAGACAAGATATTTGATGTTCAAACTCATAATTTTTTTTTTTTTGCAACTTAGAATTTAATGGCAGCAACACATGCCAAAGTAGTTGGGAAAGGAATGTTCACAACTGTGTTACATCACCTTTTCTTTTACCAACACTCAATCAACGATTGTGGAAATGTGGACTTGTCTGACCACTGAACACTTTTCCACTTTGCATCAGTCCATCTTAGATGATCTCGGGCCCAGAAAAGCCGGCGGCATTTCTGGATGTTGTTAATAAATGGCTTTCGCTTTGCAATTTAGAGCTTTAACTTGCATTTACACATGTACCGACAAACTGTATTTAGTGACAGGGGTTTTCTGAAGTGTTCGTGAGCCCATGTGGTGATATCCTTTCGAGATTGATGTCTGTTTTACAAACCCCGTTTCCTTATGAGTTGGGAAATTGTGTTAGATAAAAATATAGACGGAATACAATGATTTGCAAATCATTTTCAACCCATATTCAGTTGAATATGCTACAAAGACAACATATTTAATGTTCAAACTGATAAAAAATTTTTTGTGTGCAAATAATCATCAACTTTAGAATTTGATGACAGCAACACATGACAAAGAAATTTGGAAAGGTGGCAATAAATACTGATAAAGTTGAGGAATGCTCATGAAACACTTATTTGAAACATCCTACAGGTGTGCCGGCTAATTGGGAACAGGTTGGTGCCATGATTGGGTATGAAAACAGCTTCCCAAAAATGCTCAGTCTTTCACAAGAAAGGATGGGGCGAGGTACACCCTTTTGTCCACAACTGCGTGAGCAAACAGTCAAACAGTTTAAGAACAACGTTTTTCAAAGTGCAATTGCAAGAAATTTAGAGATTTCAACATCTACGGTCGATAATATCATCAAAAGGTTCAGAGAATCACTCCACATAGGCGGCATGGCTGGAAACCAACATTGAATGACCGTGACCTTTGATCCCTCAGACGGCACTGTATCTACAAACCCCATTTCCATATGAGTTGGGAAATTGTGTTGGATGTAAATATAAACGGAATAAAATGATTTGCAAATCCTTTTCAACCCATAATCAATTAAATGCACTACAAAGACAAGATATTTGATGTTCAAACTCATAAACTTTATTTTTTTTTGCAAATAATAATCAACTTAGAATTTCATGGCTGCAACACGTGCCAAAGTAGTTGGGAAAGGGCATGTTCACCACTGTGTTACATCACCTTTTCTTTTAACAATACTCAATAAATGTTTGGGAACTGAGGAAACTAATTATGGAAGCTTTGAAAGTGGGAGACAGGTCTGGACTGCAGGCGGGACAGGAAAGTACCTGCCCTCTTTTTTTTACGAAGCCACGCTGTTGTGTCACGTGCTGAATAAGGCTTGGCATTGTCTTGCTGAAATAAGCAGGGACGTTAATGAAAAAGATGGTGCTTAGATGGCAGCATATGTTGTTCCAAAACCTGCATGTACCTTCACAGATGTGTAACCTGGTGCCTTCACATATGTGTAAGTCACCATGCCTTGGGCACTAATGCACCCCCATACCATCACAGATGCTGGCTTTTGAACTTTGCGTCGATAACAGTCTGGATGGTTCGCTTCCCCATTGGTCCGGATGACACGATGTCGAATCTTTCCAAAAACAATTAGAAATGTGGACTCGTCAGAACACTTTTCCACTTTCCATCAGTCCATCTTCGATAATCTCGGGCCCAGAGAAGCCGGCGGCGTATCTGGATGTTGTTGATAAATGGCTTTCGCTTTGCATAGTAGAGCTTTAACTTGCACTTACAGATGTGGCGACGGACTGTATTTAGTGACAGTGGTTTTCTGTAGTGTTCCTGAGCCCATGTGGTGATATCCTTTAGAGATTGATGTCGTTTTTTTTATACAGTGCCGTCTGAAGGATCGAAGTTCACAGTCATTTAATGTTGGTTTCCGGCCATGCCGCCTACGTGGAGTGATTTCTCCAGATTCTCTGAACCTTTTGATAATATTATGGACCGTACATGTTGAAATCCCAAAATTTCTTGCAAATGCACTTTGAGAAACGTTGTTCTTAAACTGTTTGACTATTTGCTCACGCAGTTGTGGACAACTTTTTTTTTTTCTTCCAAGATGGCGCTGCTGTAGTGGCTGCTTTTGGCAGGAGCTCTGTGCTCTTGTGTCGTCCTTTTATGTTTCCCTCTTGTTTTCATGTGTTATTACAGTATTTTTTTTTTGCCTTTTGGCACGGGACCCTTTGGGACTGTGTGACAAGGGGTGGCACTTTCCTGACCTCTGCGGTGCTTTTTTGTGGACTTCTTGATCTACTTCCCGGGAGCCTTTTGGCCATGGAGACCAGTTGCTGGGTCTCTGCCAGACCGGAGTCGGTTTGGAGGGTTTGGAGAAGATGCGGATGAGGGGACAGGGCTCCGCAGCTGGCACTGAGCGCCGGGACGGAGAGGATTTGCGATGTCTTGGCTGGGTGAGCAGGTGTCGGACCCCTCAGTCTCCTTTGACATATCCTCGCTCATCCATGCGGACTGGACACTGGCCGAGAGTTGGTTGGCGGCCGAGAGTGGAGTCGGCTCTCTTGGTTGCTTTGTTGGGTCTGCTCCTGTCTCTGGCCATGCTCCCTCCACCCCATCGGACAATGGCGTGGAACACCGCAGAGGCCACCACTGTGTATATGTTTCTTTTACTTTTTATTCATAGCTGTATGTAGAAGTGTCTGGTTGCATCAGCTCCACCACTTTAATGTCTTTAATGTCCTTTGGGTTCTTTGATGTCTCCCTCTTACACACGTGAGAGGGATGTGTACTATGGCTATGAGTTGTTGTTGTTCCCCCCCCCCCGACCTCAGTTTGGAACCCCTTAGACCGATTTTTTTTTAATTTTATCTTAATCTTCAATCCCCCCCCCTGTTTACCTGTACCTGTATCTCATCTTTTTTGTAAGGGGCGCTGGAAGCCGGCAGACCCGTCAGCGATCCTGTTCTGTCTCCCTGTAATGTTTGTCTGATCTTGAATGGGATTGTGCTGAAAATTTTAATTTTCCTGAAGGAACTCTCCTGAAGGAATGAATAAAGTACTATCTAATCCATCTAATCTAATCTAAAGGGGTGTACCTCGCCCCATCCTTTCTTGTGAAAGACTGAGCCTTTTTTGGGAAGCTGTTTTTATACCCAATCATGACACCCACCTGTTCCCAATTAGACGGCACACCGGTGGGATGTACCAAATATGTGTTTGATGAGCATTCCTCAACTTTATCAGTATTTATTGCCACCTTTCCAACTTTTTTGTCACGTGTTGCTGGCATCAAATTCTAAAGTTAATGATTATTTGCAAAAAAAAAAATGTTAATCAGTTTGAACATCAAATACAGTGGGGGGAAAAAGTATTTAGTCAGTCACAGATTGTGCAAGTTCTCCCACTCAAAATGATGACAGAGGTCTGTAATTTTCATCATAGGTACACTTCAACTGTGAGAGACAGAATGTGAAAAAAAATCTAAGAATTCACATTGTAGGAATTTTAATGAATTTATTTGTAAATTATGGTGGAAAATAAGTATTTGGTCACTTCAAACAAGGAAGATCTCTGGCTCTCACAGAGCTGTTACTTCATCTTTAAGAAGCTATACTGTCCTCCACTCGTTACCTGTATTGATGGAACCTGTTTGAACTCGTTATCTGTATAAAAGACACCTGTCCGCAGCCTCCAAACAGTCAGACTCCAAACTCCACTATGGCCAAGACCAAAGAGCTGTCAAAGGACACCAGGAAAATAATTGTAGACCTGCACTAGACTGGGAAGAGTGAATTTACAATAGGCAAGCAGCTTGGTGTGAAAAAATCAACTATGGGAGCAATTTTCAGAAAATGGAAGACATAGAAGACCACTGATAATCTCCCTCAATCTGGGGCTCCACGCAAGATCTTATCCCGTGGGGTGAAAAATGATCACGAGAACGGTAAGCAAAAATCCCAAAACCACACGGGGGGACCTGGTGAATGACCTGCAGAGAGCTGGGACCAAAGTAACAAAGGATATGGGTGGAAATCCTGCAGTGCCAGATGTGTCCCCCTGCTTAAGCCAGTGCATTTTCCAGGCCCATCTGAGGTTTGCCAGAGAGCACATGGATGATACAGCAAAGGATTGGGAGAATGTCATGTAGTCAGATGAAACCAAAATAGTACTTTTTGGTATGAACTCAACTTGTCGTGTTTGGAGGAAGAAGAATACTGATTTGCGTCCCAAGAACACCATACCTACTGTGAAGCATGGGGGTGGAAACATCATGATTTGGGGCTGTTTTTCTGCTAAGGGGACAGGACGATTGATCCGTGTTGATGACAGAATAAATGGGGCCATGTATCGTGAGATTTTGAGCCAAAACCTCCTTCCATCAGTGAGAGCTTTGAAGATGAAACGTGGCTGGGTCTTCCAGCATGACAATGATCCGAAACACACCGCCCGGGCAACGAAGGAGTGGCTCCATAAGAAGGATTTGAAAGTCCTGGAGTGGCCTAGCCAGTCTCCAGACCTCAACCCCATAGAAACTCTGTGGAGGGAGTTGAAAGTCCGTGTTGCTCGGCGACAGCCCCAAAACATCAATGCTCTCGAGAAGATCCGTATGGACGAATGGGCCAAAATACCAGCTACTGTGTGTGCAAACCTGGTAAAGACCTATAGTAATCGTTTGACCTCTGTTATTGCCAACAAAGGTTATATTACAAAGTATTGAGTTTAATTTTTGTGATTGACCAAATAAATGTTTTCCTCTTTAATTTACAAATAAATTCTTCAAAATTCCTACAATGTGAATTCCTGGATTTAGTCAGCCACAATCGGTAGCTGACTAAATACTTTTTTACCCAACTGTATGTTGTCTTTGTAGCATATTCAACTGAATATGGGTTGAAAATTATTTGCAAATCATTGTATTCCATTTGTATTTACATCTAGCACAATTTCCCAACTCATATGGAAACGGGGTTTGTACAAAAAGTTGAGATCTCTAGTTATATTTTGATAAATGACAAGGAAAACCATGCATACTCATAACGGCACATGCAGCAATAAGAAAGGATCATGGTCAAAACGTAATCGTTTACTTGTCTATATTTTACAAACAGTCAGGTTTTCAGTGGTGTCTCAGATTATCGTTATGAATGTTTCAGATTATAAGGAAAAGGAAAAAACATTGAATCAAGGCTATTGTGTGCTACTCCCAGTTTGTTTATAAAGACCGGTCCACGCTAGACGGGCAGTTAAATCATGAAATACTACTTAACCCGGGCAAAGTCAATGCACAATTTATCCGTGAAAGTCTTAATACCAATTTTCTTGACTAAGCCACACACAAAGAAGTTGTAGGCTTCCGTGCTTTTCCAAGTTGTCATTTGTTTTGCCGTGTAGAAAGACACCTACTCATTTCGGCGGTTCTTGAACTCACCATAGTGTGGACTGTGACGCAACAGTTTGTGTACATGTACAATCTTTCACTCCTTCTTTGTCTCATTTTGTCTACCAAAAGTTTTATGTTGTGTGTGAAAGCACAAAGGTGTGACTGCAAGCTAGTTAATGCTAACATGCTACAAACCCCGTTTCCATATGAGTTGGGAAATTGTGTTAAATGTAAATATAAATAGAGTACAATGATTTGCAAATCATTTTCAACCCATATTCAGTTGAATATGCTACAAAGACAACATATTTGATGTTCAAATTGATAAACTTTTCTTTTTTGCAAATAATCGGATGCCAGCAACACGTGATAAAGAAGTTGGAAAAGGTGGCAATAAATACTGATAAAGTTGAGGAATTCTCATCAAACACTTATATGAAACATCCCACAGGTGTGCAGGCTAATTGGGAACAGTTGGGTGCCATGATTGGGTATAAAAGCAGCTTCCATGAAATGCTAAGTAATTCACAAACAAGGATGGGGTGAGGGTCACCAATTTGTAAGCAAATTGTCGAACAGTTTTAGAACAACATTTCTCAATGAGCTATTGCAAGGAATTTAGAGATTTTACCATTTACGGTCCGTAAAATCATTAAAAGGTTCAGAGAATCTGGAGAAATCACTGCACGTAAGCGATGATATTACGGACTTTTGATCCCTCAGGCGGCACTGCATCAAAAAGCGACATCAGTGTGTAAAGGATAACACCACATGGGCTCAGGAACACTTCATAAAACCACTGCGAGTAACTAAAGTTGGTCGTTACATCTGTAAGTGCAAGTTAAAACTCTACTATGCAAAGCCAAACCCATTTATCAACAATATCCTGAAACGCCGCCGGCTTGGCTGGGTCCGAACTCACCTAAGATGGACTGATGCAAAGTGGAAGGTGGTGTGTGGTCTGACGAGTCCACATTTCAAATTATATTTGGAAACTGTGGACGTGGTGTCCTCCAGAACAAAGAGGAAAATAACCATTCGGATTGTTATAGGTTCAAAAGCCAGCATCTGTGATGGTATTGGGGTGTATTAATGCCCAAGGCGTGGGTAACTTACACATCTGTGAGGGCACCATTAATGCTGAAAGGTACATACAGGTTTTGGAGCAACATATGTTGTCATCCAAGCTACGTTATCATGGACGCCCCTGCTTATTTCAGCAAGACAAGTGTTACAACAGCGAGGCTTCGTAAAAAAAGAGTGCGGGTACTTTCCTGGCCCGCCTGCAGTCCAGACCTGTCTCCCATGGAAAATGTGTGGCGCATTATTTAGCGTAAAATACGACAGCGGAGACTGTTGAACGACTGAAGCTCACCATAAAACAAGAATGGGAAAGAATTCCACTTTCAAAGCTTCAACAATTACTTTCCTCAGTTCCCAAACGTTTATTGAGTGTTGTTAGAAGAAAAGGTGATGTAACACAGTGGTGAACATGCCCTTTCCCAACTACTTTGGTACGTGCTGCAGCCATGAAATTCTAAGTTAATTATTATTTGCAAAAAATAAAAATAAAGATTATGAGTTTGAGCATCAAAATATCTTGTCTTTGTAGTGCATTCAATTGAATATGGGTTGAAAAGGATTTGCAAATCATTGTATTCCGTTTATATTTACATCTAACACAATTTCCCAACTCATATGGAAACAGGGTTTGTACTCAGGCTAGCTGCATATACATATTGCATTATTATGCCTCATTTGTAGGTATATTTGAGCTCATTTAATATCCTTTATGTTTATCCTCTTGGTATATAATTTAGTTAAAAGTTAAAGTTAAAGTACAAATGATTGTCACACACACACTAAGTGTGGTGAAAGTTGTCCTCTGCATTTGACCCATCCCCTTGTTCACCCCCTGGGAGGCGAGGGGCGCAGTGGGCAGCAGCGGTGCTTGGCTGAATTTATGATAGTTGTTTGAGGTTCATGTTGTTCCAGACCACAGCAAACATTACCTAACTTGCAAAAGATTGTAATAAATCTATTAAAAGAAGACAGCCAAAGTTATATACGTTTGTTTCCAAGTTAAAGGAAACGGCAAACGTATATAACTTTGGCTATTAAAAAAGTAGGTAATTTCTAGGAGTTACTGTATTTCACCTGAGTAGCTTCTGAATTACTAATGGTTTCTAATGTTGTAAAAATGTGTAGAATAAATATTACATTTCAATATTTCTATCAACGATGATTTGCTTCAGCCTGCGACACATAGTGATTTTGATAGTAGGCTTTCATAGCTATTATAGACACTTACGTCATGTGTTGCCTTCTTTATAAGACTTATATACGGATTTCCATTTCTTGCGGCTCCAGACAGATTTGTTTTTTGCATTTTTGGTTCAATATGGCTCTTTCAATGTTTTTGGTTGCCAACCCCTGGTTTAGAGTCAATATTTTTATATAGCAATATAGCAATATTTTTTTCTGCTAAATAAGAGAAAATAGCATTATATTTCAACATCTCTGTCATGTTAATGCTTCGTCTTTGTTAGATCTGCATTGCAAATTAAAATTGTTTTTTAATTGTCTTACCTTGGATAAAGAAAGTTTAAGTAAATATATAAATGCATGTAAACAAAAAATAAAGTAAAGATGCCAGTGGATTTGTACACTACAGAAGTCCATCAACAATATGGACAGGACAGGTAAAACACTGGTATAATGCAATCAATCCTAGCACACACAAATCCCCTTTTATTTGTGTCATATTTTCTAGACCCAGTTGAACAATACATATATTTAAATCATGTACAGTTTAGTTACACATGATGCAACGTTACACGGCTGTTTTAAAAAATCAACGCCAGCAAAATTACTATAATAGTTCCACAACAGAGCAGTATTCATAATAATTAATGTAGATTTGCGCACACATTTGAACAAATGTTTTTTGAGCACATGCACACAATCCACAATTTTGTCTGAAATGGTAATGGCTCGAGCGGCGCGGTTTGTGTGGTAGAGTGCTAGCAACTTGAAGGTTCCAGGTTTGATCCCTGCTTCCAGCATCCTAGTCAATGCCGTTGTGTCCTTGGGCAATACACTTTACCCACATGCTCCCAGTGCCACCCACATTGGTTTAAATATAGCTTAAATATGTTTTCACCTTCAAAACCAATACTCTATACAAATTTCAAAGAACTACAAAATGCAATTTTGGTAGAAATTCTGTGCGAATGCTGAAAAGCCAAAACTGAGCTGAACTGTAAGAGTTAGCATGCGGGCCAGGTGGCGTCAATAACAAAAAATGGGAGTGAGATGAGATAAAAAAAGATGGTAACAATAGCACGCTTACAGTTTGCATTAGTGAAATACCAAAATATACATGCTAACTGTAAGACGTGTCAAGTACCAAAACACTGTACATTACTCTGAGGTGTGTATCTGAATTGTTTGTTTAAAATGCTAGCTTGCTATTGTTAGCATGCATCAAGTATAAAAATATGACTGCAGTGAACACTTCCAAAATTAGCAAAACAAAAGTACTGCACTTTGGACACCCCTGTTCTAAACTATGGATAGATAAATAGTACTTTATTGATTCCTTCAGGAAAGTTCCCTCAGGAAAATTAAAAATGTATACTTTATATTTAGGCCCTGCGATGAGGTGGCGACTTGTCCAGGGTGTACCCCGCCTTCCGCCCGATTGTAGCTGAGATAGGCGCCAGCGCCCCCCGCGACCCCGAAAGGGAATAAGCGGTAGAAAATGGATGGATGGACTTTATATTTATGATTAATACTAACTATTACAACTTCTAGAACCATTTATACTATTACAACCAGGATTTGATGTCTTATGATTGTTACGACACTAGTCAAGACTATTAGTGCAATATTTGCTGGTGGAATATTATTTGAACGCCTGGAGCACCTTTAGCTGATCCTTGATATTCTTCAACTCCTGCTGGAAGGCTGACATCTAAAAACAAGAGGAAAAAAAGAACACAAGTGAGCAGTAAGATCTAATATATACAGTAAAATAGTACATGACAATATTATAGTTTTTCATATTAATGTACTGTAACATGCACTCACATTTCAAAAATTACTTGGAAATTCATAATTCCTCATTCAATTTCGTTTTGATTTGTATGCCAAATGTATGGATTAAATATTATTGTGTTTGCATCTGTGGCTTTTACACTTGTGTTTAGAACAAATAGCAAATTCGGGGTTGTTTTAATAGTATTGTGAAAAAGAACTTAACCAAAGAAGAACCTCTTTAACACAACCAGTAGGTGTGTCCCTATTCCATCAGGGTGATCCATCCATCCATTTCTACCGCTTATTCCCTTTCGGGGTCGCGGAGGGGCGCTGGCGCCTATCTCAGCTACAATCGGGCGGAAGGCAGGGTACACCCTGGACAAGTCGCCACCTCATCGCAGGGCCAACACAGATAGACAGACAACATTCACACTCACATTCACACACTAGGGCCAATTTAGTGTTGCCAATCAACCTATCCCCAGGTGCATGTCTTTGGAAGTGGGAGGAAGCCGGAGTACCCGGAGGGAACCCACGCATTCACGGGGAGAACATGCAAACTCCACACAGAAAGATCCCGAGCCTGGATTTGAACCCAGGACTGCAGGAACTTCGTATTGTGAGGCAGACGCACTAACCCCTCTGCCACCGTGAAGCCCCGATATCAGTAAAAAAAAACAACATTTTACCAATAGATGGATTATGTCGGGCTGCTTCTAAAAAGTTCAATAAGAACTACAATACAAGCAGTATGTTCTGCTCTCGCTAACGTCTCTTCTTGCTAGCTTAGCAGACGGATAACAGGATGTCTCCATTTGAAAACCTTTTAAGGTTTTTACTTCAGAACACTGAAATTGAAATAAAGTATCGGTATGTCAATATAACTTACATGAGATACATAAAAACTTATCTTTGACATTCCACCATAAAAGAAATGCATTTAAACAAATACACTAACTTAATTCTAAATTACATCAGATACGCCATACAAAGTGCAACCAGAAAGTATTCACAGTCTTTCACTTTTTCCACATTTTATGTTGCAACCTTAATCCAATTTTTTTTCTTCCTCAAACCTATACACAATAAATACCCTATTAAGAGTTTTTGTTTTTAATTTTGCAGATTTACAAACAATTTAAAAGTAAACAGTTACATGTACATACGTATTCACAGCCTTTGCTCAAAACGTTGTTGATGCACCTATAGCAGCAGTTAGTCTTTTTAAATACAATGCCACAAGCTTGGGCAGTTTTGCCCATTCATTTTTGCACAATCCCCTTTGCAACACTTCTCCAGCTATCATAGAAACAATTAAGTAGGAAGCGGGAAAAGAACGATCAACCATGGATGACAAAAGGACTAAAAAATGCTTGAAAGAAAACAAAAATGATATACAACATTTATAACACAAAAATCTATAAAAGGCAGAAAATAAGTACACAAAGTATGAAAAATAAGCTGACCAATATTTTACGAACTCGTAGAAAAGAATATTACATCATTATTTAGACAAGGACAAAAATAATGAGGTACATGGGGCATCAATAGCATTATTAAAATATGTGCAAAGATGCATTACCCCCAAATACTTTATTGACGAAAACGTAACAAATGACAATATAAAAGATGTTGTCGAACACTTTAATAATTACTTTGTAAATATTGGAACCAACCTAGAGCAGAGAACAGGTCAGTTGGAGACTGGAATTAATCTAGAGATACAAATTCCAACTCAATGTTCCTCATTAATGTGACAAAGAAAAAATTATTAGAAATGTAAAGAAATGCCAATCCAAGACTTTAACTGATTGTCACGAAAAAAAAATGAACGCGAAAAAAAAAAAAAAAAGTTATTGAAAAAATTTTAGAACCTTTGACGTACATTAACACTATTTAATTTCAAACAGGAAAATTCCCAAACAAAATTAAAATAGCAAAAGTAGTACCAATTTAAAAGACTGGAACCAAACACCAATTCACAAACTATAGACCTGTTTTCTAAAATCATTCAATTCAAAACAACAAGATTGGAAAAATTCAGAATCAAAAGTGGAATACTCACAAACAACCAATATACATTAATCAAAATAACAGAGGAAATTACCAACGCAATAAATAGTAAACAGTGTGCAGCAGCAGTGTTTATGGGCCTAACAAAAGCATTTGACAAAATCAATCATAATATCTTCATTACAAAATTAGAACAATATGGCATCAGAGGCCTTGCCCTAAACAGGATAAAAAGCTCTTTAACCAACAGGAAGCAAGCATCTCGATATCGGTACTACATACAATATATTTCAACCAACCATCAGGTTGGATGAAAAGCGTTGGTTTTCATCCAGAATTTCTCTTTACATTGCTACATTCATCTTTCCTTCTATCCTGACGAGTCTCCCCGTTATTGCCCTTGAAAACATCACTGATTATTACTCATTGCAGAGTTAATGAGAGCCAGCAAACATAATAAAACATCACCTTCTGTGCAACGTCTGCTGTCATTAGGATGTTCATATATTCCCATTTAGATGAAAAATGACCACAGTGCTCGTGAAGAAACGGGGTGGGGGTGGGGGACCAAGTATCTCTTTGTGTTGTTCTTGCCATCTCCGGGTCCTAAATGGCTGTCAGAGTGTACCAACATGTCGGAATACGGCTTCAGACTTCTTCTGTCCAGGTGAGATGCATGATTAATGATCTACAATAAATTTCCAGGGAGCAATGAAGCGAGAAAACACCTCGCTAGTTTATCATGTTTAAATTGTACACAAGCTTGTGATCACAGCGCTTGTATAAATACATGTCTGCGTTAGCGCTTTTAATAGCAATATTGCTAACACTTGGTTAATATTCAAATCACAAAATGTAAATGGAGTATTGTTGGTGGTTTTTGAATTGTTATTTATTGGATTTTAATGGCGAAATAGAGGAGTTCCCATTGGCTCCGCTGTAAGCACAATTTTATTTACATCTATTAATTTTTTTAGAATGCATTAAATCGGATCCATCCCTTGTAATGTCTTTTATAATAATTGTGAATAGTGTGCATAATTCCAAAAATAGTGCAGTACCCCTTAATGTGTCTTGTTTTCATGTTAGTATTTAAACTTGCGAGCTGGCGCCAGTCAGTCCGCGAGTTTATAAAAGTGCAAATATCAATCTCAGTTTTTCGATAAATTCAATTTAAAACAGTAATGCTAACCATCGGGAGTTTTACCTCAGTTATCATTATTACCGTTCATCGTTACATCCCCACTTACTTAAACTCTGAAACGCATTCTGTTCACTTAAACTTATGCAGTTGATGTTAAAGTATAATGAAGCCTGCTTGTAGATTGACTGTAAGACTTTACTTTCAATTACCCCTAACAGACAGACAGGAGCTACAAGAAACTTTGATATTTAGGTTGGGTTACCATAGAAAATGCACTGTGAAATTCTTCACATGGTGTGAAACCAACTGTAATTACTGACACTGAAAAGAAGGATTGTTCTTGCAGACCTACTACAGTCTTTCAAGCTCCATCAAGTTGGATGGGAAACGTTGGTGTTCATCCAGGGAGTGTCTGTACATTGCTGCATTCATGTTTTTCTCTTTCTTTACTAGTACCCCAATTCCTGCCGCTAAAACTTCCCCACAGCATGATGCTGCCACCACCATGCTTCACTGTGGGGATGGAATTGACCTGGTGATGAGCGTTGCCTGGTTTCCTTCAAACATGATGCCTGGATATATATTGTATTGGAAGTGGAAAAGGTTGTATTGGGGCTGTCAGGACATCCCTATTAACCATTGATGAAGCCACAGCTCACCTTATTGTCCATCTGTTCCCTGACTTGTGCCGGGACCTTGGTCAGGTAGTCTGGAGCTTGAACTTTACAGCGGACCTCCTCCAGCTTTGAAACAAGCTTACTACTCCGTTGGGTGAGCTGGACAATTTGTTTGTCAATATTCATGCCACTCTGTAAGAGGATTCAAATAGGTGACAAAAGTATTTATTTTCATGATACATATTCAGACACACACACACACGCACGCACGCAAGTACGCACACACACACACACACACACAAATACCGTATTTTTCGGATTATAAATCGCAGTTTTTTCACAGTTTGACATATACTCCGGAGCGACTTATGTGTGAAATTATTAACACATTACCGTAAAATATTAAATAATATTATTTATCTAATTCGCCGAAGAGACGAAGAAAATGCCAGCAATCGTCACACACACGTCAACCAATAAGAATTCGGCGGGGGAGGGTCATGGCAGAAGTTCATTGTGGATCATGTGATGCTAACTGCTACGTATATGCTATATGCTACTGCCGTAGCTATTAAAATTGATCATTTCAACGTTGGCGGTAACTTATAAAAACTAAGAAGGGCTGAACTAAAATGGCACCGAAAAGGAAATCATGTACTGCAGATCACAAGCTGGACGTAGTGAAATATGCAGCAGAAAACGACAAGAGGAAGCTGCGCATACATTTGGAGTTGGCAGAGTTGTTTAGTAGCGACATCGAGGAAGAAGATTTCATCGGAATTATCGATTAGGAGTGACAGATTATTTGGTAAACGTATAGCATGTTCTATATGTTATAGTTATTTGAATGACTCTTACCATAATATGTTACGTTAACATACCAGGCACGTTCTAAGTTGGTTATTTATGGGTCATATAACGTACACTTATTCATCCTGTTGTTCAGTATGCTTTATTTATTTTAAATTGCCTTTCAAATGTCAATTCTTGGTGTTGGATTTTCTCAAATAAATTTCCCCCAAAAATGCGATTTATACTCCAGTGCGACGTAAAAAAAATGTTTCCTTCTTTATTATGCATTTTCGGCCGGTGCGACGTATACTCCGGAGCGATTTATAATCTGAAAAATACGGTACTTAATTTCTACACAATATGTGTACGATCTTCCTCGAAATATTTTTCACAATCCATCTAACTGAATTAGCTGAAGTATTTCAGTATTCCAACTAAACAAGTTAAACTCATTTTCTATTGATCAACTACACACAGAGTGAAATATTTCAAGAATGTATTTCTTAAGAATGTTGAACATTGTCTCATAAAAATGGGGAAAAAATCTGCAATAATTCCCAGAGCTTTTCCTTGATGTCTTTGTCTTCATTGAACTATGTTTTAACGTGCACCTGTATAATCCATGGACAATTTAAAAAACTTTAGATTCTCATTTGTGAAAAAATGTTTGTACCAGTGTAGCTTTTGTCTATTATTTAGTGTGCACAAACCCACATACAGTATATTGTTGGACAAACTTAATTTGCCTGATATCATAACTTTTTTGCTCATGTTTAGGAATTCCAACCATTTACTTTAAAAAAAGAAAGAAAAAAAGTACAATATTTCCTGAAGATAAATGAAAAGTGTTCTCAGTTTTCTATCGTAATGGTCAAGAAGAAGGCGCTCAGTGACAACCTATGACACGACTTCTGCGTGCCCACATTGAAATACGGCACTATGTCACGGTGCCTGTCGCAACTCTGAAATTCAGGTGTTTTTAAAATGGAAAATCAACTGCTAATAAATAGCATGGCTGCAACAAAAAATATGCCAATAACCACCTGAACAGATAAGTGCAGCTGACAGTTGTGGTCCACCACACCAATAAGGCAGCCTTTGGGTGGGGGAGTGGAGCTGACAGAGTGGAGGCTTTCTCCTTGTTCAGGACAGAAGATACTGACACGAGAGACTCGGCTCAGAGTCCAAACAGCAGATTCAAAGGAAAGAAGGATCTCGGCCTGACTGAGTGAACACACTATCCACACTGAAACACACATACATTGCAAATAATATAAAACACTTCACCCAAGTTGGTCTAACACATGAAAAAGTGATTAGTTTTTCATTAGGAATTTTAGGCAAATTGTTATGTCAGCAAAGAGATCATTAGCAAAGACTTACTGTCAGGCTTTTCTTTGGTCATACCACACTGCGCTCTAAGAGAGCGAGCTACTCGGATCACTTCCCTAACCAGCAGAAAATCTCTCTCCACTTCTGGGAAATGCCAGTGTTTCTGGCAGGATGGACAAAAAACAACAGCATATGAGCTAAAATGCTTAACACGCGGAAAATGTTGCCCAACACTTTGTCGTGTCATTATAGTCAACATTAGGAATGTCAAAATAGTTTTCATTGAGGGCCACATTGCAGTTATGGCTTCCCTCAGAGGGCCAAATGTAACTGAATAATATTTGAATATAAATGTATAAGGAGTGGCCTCCAATGATATTACACAATTGCCCATGAGTTTATTATTATATATTTATACGTACATATATTTTTTTACATACACTGTACAAAAAAAATCTGTAGTATTGGCGGTAAAAGACTGGCACTTCAGTTGCCAGAATTTCATCCAAAAATGTACCATATTATTTTTGACAGCAATACTGTTTTTTTTTACTATAAAATTCTGTCCACAGAGTTGCCAGTTTTTTTTACCGTACATTCTAGGGGTGTGAAACTTTGGGCACCTAAAAGTTTTATCCGTTCCTGATTCCTGCGAATGATTCAATTTAGAATAATTTAGCGATTCAAACCAATTCGGTATGATGATTATGTGAAACTTTTTAAAAAATACATTAAAAGTTAGAAAAGCTCCTTTTGGTTGCATAAATGCGGCCTAAAAATGTAGTCCTTTTTTTTCTATCGAATTAAAAAAAAAATCAATCTCTTTAGAATCGGGATAAATGACAATCGTGATTCGGATGTGAATCTATGTTTTTATGCACTTTAAGTACAATCTTTCATGGTTGTACTGTATAATTTGATTAACAATATAAGCCAAGTAGACACTTAAATGGTAAATGGATTATACTTTTGTGGCGCGTTTCTACCTTCAAGGTACTCAAAGCGCTTTGACACTATTTCCCTTCACCCATTCACACACTGATGAAGGGACGTACCATGCAAGGCCCTAACCATGATCCATCAGGAGCAAGGGTGAGGTGTCTTGCTCAAGGACACAACTGACGTGACGAGGTTGGTAGAAGGTGGGGATCGAACCAGGAACCCTCAGGTTGTGGCACGGCCACTCTCCCAGCTGCACCACACCGTCCATTTAAGTATTTATTAAAATTGCAATACATTTTGTGGAATGTATGATAATATATTTGTTGCTCTATTAGATCAATTAAAGTGAAAAACATGCAACGGCATGCACAACAAGTATTTTTCTGTCAAAATAGAAGGTATGAATACATTTAGTATGAAAAGATAAAGTACTTAATTGATGCACATTTTTCCCAGGCTATTGCGCGCAACGCAGAATGATGTGGCGGGCCGGATGTGGCTTCCATGCCTTGATTTCTACTCCTGTGGTATACATTGTTCTAGGTAATGTTTTATACAGTAGCAAGTTTTTTAGCAACAAAAGCTTGTTTCTATATTTTTCTAGACATACAAGTAGTGAGTAGAGTACCCCAATCGGATATTGATATCGGTCCAATATCAGCAAACAACAAGTAGCGAGTTAACATCTAAATTTCCTCCAATTAGCACACAAGGTAGCTCTATTCCTGTATTTTAGTAAAGTCGTTTACAAAATGGTAAACACGGTAAGCTACAGGCTACTAGGAGCTAGCAGTTACACAACAACTACAGTAAGAAGTGAGCACACAATAGCACACAACCTACAAATATGGAATAAGTGTTCTTTATTGAACAATATTGCTGTCTAAAATGGCATTTGTCAATATAAACAAGTATCAAATAATTATAGTTACATATCATTTACAAATAAAAAGTACCCAAAGCAGATGTGCATTAGAAAGTATCCAGTAACTAACATGTCCGCAGCATTCAACTTACTGCGACATGAGCTTAACTTAAAATGGAACTGCAATTTTTTTGGAATGTTGCCTAATGTTCACAACCATTATGAGAGACAAGAGCACAAGTCTTTTTTTAAAGGATCCTAAAAATATTTTTTTTCAAATACTTGAAAAATGCGTCTAAAAGACCGTTGTAGCCTTCAAAGCCCTGTAAAACATCTTCAAAACCCCCATTAACATTTTATATACACACGGCAAGTATATATATAAGCAATTATATATAATCATATTATGAAGGGTAAAAACTGCAGGTTCGATTTTGTACCAGTTAGTAGTTCTGATGTTGAGAAATTGTTGTCATCACTGCCATCTGATAAACCTGCTGGGACGGACATGCTAGATGGCAAATTGTTAAGGATTGTGGCTTGCCATGTATCAACTCCGATTTGTCATATATTTAATAAATCATTAAGATATGGAGTCTGTCCTGGGATTTGGAAGGAGGCCAAAGTCATCTCTCTACCCGAGGACAAAAATAAAGATTTTACTGGTAAAAACAGTAGACCAATAAGCATACTTCCTGTTCTTAGTAAAAATAAAGATTTTTACTGGTAAAAACAGTAGACCTATAAGCATACTTCCTGTTCTTAGTAAATTGATGGGAAAAGTTGTTTTCAAACAGATTCAAGATTACTTTGCCTACAACAAACTGATGTCGTGTTCCCAGCATGCTTATAGACAAGGTCATTCAACATCTACTGCTCTAGCTCAGCTGACTGACGACTGGCTGTCACAAATGGATGTCAAGAAGATGGTTGGTACTGTCCTGATTGACTCTAGTGCGGCATTCAATGTCGTAGATCACAACATAATGATCTTCAAACTGAGAAAATATGGTTTTAATAGTATGTCACTTTCTTGGATGTTGAGCTATCAGGAGGATCACAGAGAGTGTGTTTTAATGGTAGCCTATTTGAACGCAAGTACAATTACTGCGGCGTGCCTCAAGGAAGCTGCTTAGGTCCTTTACTTTTTATTATTTTTACTAATGATCTTCCCTGTGTTATAACAAACACCAATATGGTTATGTATGCAGATGACACAACTCTATACAGCACTGCCTCTACCTTAAATGACCTAGAAAATAACTTAAATCAGGACCTGGAGAGAGTGTCACGCTGGGTAAATGATAGTAAACATGTTGTGAATATTGACAAAACAAAAAGCATTCTTTTTGGATCCAGGCATATGCTTGTTAAAGACCCTCAGCTTCACATTTCAATGTTAGATATACCTATTGTGCAGGTCAAAAAAGCAAAACTGCTTGGTGTGCTATTAGACAATCAACTGTCATGGTCCCATCATATCGATAGTATTTTAATGAAAATGGGAAGAGGTTTAGCCATGGTCAGAAAGTGCTCACCTTCTTGACATCCTCAACAATGGGTCAAGTTATACAGTCCTTGGTTTTCTGTCATCTTCATTACTGTCCTATAATATGGTCCGCTACAACTAAGTCTGACCTGAACAAACTTCAACTTGTTCTATACCGAGCGGCTAGACTGTTACTTAAATGTTCATTGCGCACTAATAATTCATTTATGCATTCACACCTGTCCTGGTTGTCTGTTGAACAAAAGATGCAGTGTAGTCTCCTTATGTTCTTTAGAACTATCATTTTAGATCAATCACCAGATTACTTTTACAAACAGTTTTTAATGTCAACTAACACACATACTTATGACACTAGGAATCCCAGAAATGGCTTTTTGTCACTGCCTGCTCCCAGGACCAATCTCCTCAAACATACAGTCATGTATAGATGTATATCATTCTGGAATATATTGCCATCACAAAAATAATCTCTCACAAAGTAAATTGTCATTCAAGACAGCTTTGAAGATACACCTATTGCAGCTGCCCACATGACGTGAAATTTTAATACTGGTTTTAACAAGCTTTTTTATCTCATGTTGTATTTTTCCATTGTATAATGTTTGGTAATGCATGTATTCTTTGTATTTTAATTTTGTATGCTCTTATATGGACCCCAGGAAGACTAGCAGTCGCCTTGACGTCAGCTAATGGAGATCCATTCAATAAACAATAAACAATAATGTAGTAACAGACACGTTCATAACAATATGTAATTTGTTCAATATTTACCATGTTTTGGTCATTTTACACCATACCGGAAAAGCACTTCCGGCAACAGATGTGTCTTCCTACTTACAGGTGTGTTGTTATCGTGCAGACTTGGTAACAGACAACAAAGATGGCTTTTTTTGGACAAATGAGAATTCACAGCATAATCTTTTTGAAGCTGAATATACAGAGGATGAACTGCTGCTTATAGAAGCGGGCACGAACAGAGGTTGAAACTTTGGAGGGACTTAGTTCGACGTGACTTGTGGGTATAAATGGGGAACTTGGAGCCCAGATATGCGGACATATAAGGCGTGCTTACCCGGCGTCAACTTGAAAAAACTTCACCGGGCACTGGAACAGCCAACTGTCCATTGAGTGAGTCGCTTTGCTATTGATCATCATACATGCAGCACACCATACCTGTTATTACAACTATATACGCAGTTGAGCTAGCTGTGAACAAACAAAACATGACATGTGGGCTTATAATTTACAGACTGAGATAATGTAATATGATTGTTCATGTTTTTTAGTCAGTACAGATTAGTGTCCTATAGCATTGTGTTATTATTGTGTATTATAGCACTACAAACTCAAAAGCAATTCAGCTGCTGACGCAAAACCTAGCTTATCTCTTGCCATACTTAGCTTACGGAAAATGCTTAGCATTGGGTGTCAAGGTGATGTCTTACAACGCTAGATAAAGAGTTCCTCTGTGTTCACTCTTACAATAACAATGTTGCTACAGCTTGGTTGTTATACAGACTACCGAACGTAAAATAATTATTGTTGGCAATTTTTGGATGCATTTTTAAAGCGATTTAGCGGAAGAATGGATTGCTCCAATTAGCTGCATTGCCAGCCACCAAGGACGAGCCTATTTTTACAAATTACAATGCAAAAAAACCCCTAAAATAACTTGTCTCTTAATATCTCATTAGGATTGTGAACGATAGACAAAATATTTTAATAAAAATGAAGTTCCCCTTTAATGAGTAGTCGTGGCCATTAGCTATTGCAAAAAAAACCCACCCAGTTACCACTTCACTTCATCTTAAAGACAGCATAAATGCATTCCAGACGCTTAATAATAAATACCGATTGTGTTTTTCAACTTGGTCACCTTATCTAACGTTTTACACTACAAAATTAAAAAAACATGTACGAATTGTGCTGATCGTATCGATCAATATCGGTATTGGGTATTGACCAATATTCAAAGGTCCAATCTTTGTATCGTATCGGAATTGGAAAAGTTGTATTGGGACACCCCTTGTAGAAAGAATTACTGTAGGCTACACAAAAAACAGTAATTACATTCCAGGAGTCCAACAGTAAAAGTATTACTATTTTTTTTTTTACAGAGAGACAAAAACAACAACAGCAAACACATCAATAACAACAACAACAGAACAACATCAGCAAATTCGATATGTACAAATATGATAGGAAACATGCTAGCAAAGAAGCAGTCAGTGAAATAAATAAAGAAATTACAATGCACATTATTTCACTACAAATTAAGCAATACAAACAGCAATAGAAATAGCACTATTGATAATGAATGATAACAATAATTTACCTCTATTATCAACAATAGAATTGTTGAAATGCAACAATACATATATGTAATGATAACTAGAGATACAAAAGAAAGCAGATAAATGGAGGGGAAGACAGAGAAGCCAATTATATTAACCTTGTACAGTAGATTGTCATAGTAAATATAGGCTAAGCTTTGTCAGTGTGCCTAGTGTTACCCAGTTTCCCCTAGGGCAACAACGTTAATATATGTTTGATGAAACGTGATTATATATTATATTATGGGGCGGCATAGCTCGGTTGGTAGAGCGGCCGTGCCAGCAACTTGAGGGTTGCAGGTTCGATTCCCGCTTCCGCCATCCTAGTCGCTGCCGTTGTGTCCTTGGGCAAGATACTTTACCCACCTGCTCCCAGTGCCACCCACACTGGTTTAAATGTAACTTAGATATTGGGTTTCACGATGTAAAGCGCTTTGAGTCACTAGAGAAAAGCGCTATATAAATATAATTCACACACACACACATGTATCTATATGTACTTGTATATGTACAGTATGTGTATATGTATGTTTGTACAGTGAATGTATTTGTACAGTATGTGTATATGTATGTTTGCACAAAGAATGTATATGTACATATATGTGTATAAGTATGTGTGGAGGAGGGTGTGGTTTGCACGCCTGCTGCGGAGTGTGGTGTGTGGGAGATCTGCTTCAAAGCACAGCTAGCAGGTGATTGGATTGCCCCAGCTGTGGCTGATCATCTAATCACCTGTCATTCTTATCAGTAGCGGTCGGGGTCATGGAAGACCAGTTGGGACAGACGCTGGACACACACACGCTGGAAAGACACGCCGGAGAGACACGCGAGAAAAAGACACGCTGGAGAGACTGAAAAGTCGCGGAGAAGAGTGATGTTGCTGTGTGTGAGCAAAATTAAAAACTTGCTAAACCAGACTTCCTGTGCTCCAGTGCGAGTGTGTTGGTGTCAGGGGAACTCACGGGAGAGGAACTGTTATAGCATGTTTGTACAGTGAATGTGCGTGTGGTTGTACAAACTTTGAGTGTGTACTTTATTTGTGTATGTATGTGAGAGCGTAGGTACCTATGTATGTATGTATGTTTGTGTGTATGTATATATGAATAACGATGCGTATGTGAGTGTATATATGTGTATTTGTATGTACAATATATTTGACTCCCAGTGTGTGCGGGAGCCAGAGTACGGCCCCAGCCACCCATAGAGCACAACCCACAAACAGCAAGTGTGGCGTCCAGGGAACAAGGGACCACCGGACCCACACAGCCAGGCCAGCCAGCGACAGGAACCCCAAAGCCCGGGCCACAGTGCCGCCCGGAAGAGTCAGCATTAGGCCGCAGACAGACGCGCCCGGTATAGGACAAGGAACGGGAGAAACTGGGGACAGTCAGCCCTCAAGCCAGCGAGAGACCAAACCCCACATGGGCAGAAAGGCGGAACGAGGGGCCCAGAGACTCCCCGCAACCGGACGGGAAGACCGCCCCCGCCCCACCAGCAACCACACACACACACACACACACGCAGTTATGCAACAACAAATCCATACACAGGCCGGCGGGACAGCAATCATGCCCTGGCAACCACTGCCCACTGAGAACCAGCCAATCACCTCCCCCAAGTCCCACAGGTCCGGCTGCGCAACCCCGCCACCCAGGGACAACCCCCAACACGCCCGCCCCAGACGACAGCATGACACCGTGTGTTAAGGGCGGCATGGCAGGGCGCAAGGGCAGCCCAGGCTCACACCCGACAAGCCAACTGACACGGCAATAAGCGAATATGAAGCCAGCAAGTTTGCCAGCCCCGACAACCACCACGTGCACGCGCTGCCACAAGTCACAACTTCGGCCACCCCCCTGCACCAGACCCAGCAGCCACGGGCGTCCACACCACAAACAAACAGCAGCAGACACAGCCACTGCAATACCCCCTGACAGCCAGCACAACTTGATCAAATCAAAGCGATCGAAAAAAACTGCAACCGGTAACCACACGCCAGCAGGATCACGGTGGCCAACCAGCGCCAGCCCGCAACTCAGCCCAAACGCCAACATGCAAGCAAGAGACATGAACACCTTCCCCACAAACACACCACCGCCTAAACAACCGAGACACAGCATCGAAACCAGACAAGGGGGCCGCGCCTCCACCGCATCAAGTCACCAACACAGACCCCACAGCGCAAGGCCGGGCCACAGGAGCACGGACAACACAAAATAGGAAGCAAAACCCGCGCGACGCCACAAAAAAAATCAATTAATAAATTAAAAAAATAATTAGAAAAACAAAATAACATTGATGATATCCATCCATCCATCCATCCATTTTCTACTGCTTTTTCCCTTTTTGGGTCGCGGGGGGCGTTGGTGCCTATCTCAGCTACAATCGGGTGGAAGGCGGGCTACACCCTGGACAAGTCGCCATATCATCGCAGGGCCAACACAGATAGACAGACAACATTCACACTCACATTCACACACTAGGACCAATTTAGTGTTGCCAATCAACCTATCCCCAGGTGCATGTCTTTGGAGGTGGGAGGAAGCCGGAGTACCTGGAGGGAACCGACGCATTCACGGGGAGAACATTCAAACTCCACACAAGTCCGCAAGTCCGAGGATCGAACCCAGGGCATTTGTGTTGTGAGGCACATGACTGTGCAAACTTAATTTTGAAAAAAAAAAAAAAAAGACAGACAGGTTACGAACAATATTTAAAGACATCCAAATTGCCGGGAAGATAAGCACTATCAAACTTTAGGTTTTACTACTGGACCACCAACATTAGAATTCTTAAATATTGGCTGCAATATAAAACATTTGATCCCCTTTCATTATGGCGGATACCTCAACTAAACCAGTTTCTCTTTAGGCTCTGGTTCACTCTCCCATCCATTCTTCTACTTCCGCTTTGACAAAAAAAAAACTCATTCAGAATTTGGATTCAGTGAAAGTGCCATTTTGGTTTGCAGACTATTTCTAGTTTTATATAATTTACCTTAAGGCTCTGAGTCTCTGAATTCAATCATGTTACTTTGGCAGGGTAACTTAGGAGTGACCATATCTGATGAGAGCTGGACAGAGATTTTCAGTAGAGTTCATAAGTACTGTATTTGTGGCGAGACATAGCCTTTGTTTAATGCAAGTTAATACATCATACCTAACATACCAAGATCTAGCTGGCTGAGTAGTATCATGGAATATCTGTATTATGTGATCAGTGTCAAAAGCTTCCTGCTAACTTAATAATTATGTTTTGGCTTTGCCCGTATCTGTGCAGTTATTGGACTGAAATGTTTATTACTTTGTCTCTGCTAATTGAATTGGTGAAAAGACCAAACCGAATCCTCTATGTGGACTACTTGTGGTAGCCCCTCTGTCATCTTCTCTTAGCAAATCCAAAAATAGCTTGCTTGCATTTACTACTTTGTTTGCTAAAATACTAATTGTGTTGAATTGGAAGGCTGGAGCAGATATTCTGAAAGATATTCTCCAGATATTCTTTATTTCCTTACATTGGAAAAAAATATGCTGACAAAAGGTTGTTCTGTGAAGTTTCAGGAGGAATAGGGTGGTTTCCTAAATTATATAAAATAGATTGATCTCAAACTTAATCCCAATTGAAAAGTACAAGTAATTGAAAGGTAGATAATTGATGAGCCCTTTGTTTGCTTTTGTGTATTGCTGCACTGTTTTGGGAACATTCAAACTGCAGTTTTTTGGGGCTTAATGTCGATACGTGCATGTACTTATTTGACAAGTGCAGTGGTTCTCAACATTTTTTCAGTGATGTACCCCCTGTGAACATTTTTTAAATTCAAGTACCCTCTAATCAGAGCAAAGCATTTTGGTTGAAAAAAAGAGATATAGAAGTAAAATACAGCACTATGTCATCAGTTTCTGATTTATTAAATTGTATAACAGTGCAAAATATTGCTCATTTGTATTGGTCTTTCTTAAACTATTTGGAAAAAAAGATATAAAAATAACTAAAAACTTGTTGAAAAATAAACAAGTGATTCAATTATAAATAAAGATTTCCACACATAAAAGTATTCATCAACTTAAAGTGCCCTCTTTGGGGATTGTAATAGAGATCCATCTGGATGCATGAATTTAATTCTAAACATTTCTTCCCCAAAAAATCTTTAACATCAATATTTATGGAACATGTCCACAAAAAAATCTAGCTGTCAACACTGAATATTGCATTGTTGCATTTCTTTTCACAGTTTATGAACTTACATTCATATTTTGTTGAAGTATTATTCAATAAATATATTTATAAATGATGTTTAAATTGTTGCTATTTTTAGAATATTTAAAAAAAAATCTCACATACCCCTTGGCATACCTTCAAGTACCCCCAGGGGTACGCGTACCCCCATTTGGGAACCACTGGATTAGTGCATGTTTTTTTTTGGTTTATTACCTTTATTTTATTTTATATAATATTTGTGTGGGTTACTTTTTCGGAGGAGAAAAAAAAATTGTGTTTAATTGTTTTTTTGGACTGTATATGTAAAAAATACAATCAAAAAATGTAAAAAAAAAAAAAAAAAAAAAAAAAAAAAAACTACAACAGAAGAATAAGTGCTTAGTTCACTTTAACAGAGTTCTAGAAATGACACCTTTTTACAGCAGAAAGTAACCAGATATTAAGATGAAATCAACATTTGGATTAATCAAGAGCTTGGAGTGAAACTATAAAAACAACACAAGCAACAGGACCGGGCGTACACATAAGGGGAAGGCGGAACAATCCATATATTGGTAGTGTCGATACCTAGGGTAGTAACAGTAAAGGATCGATACTAAAGTGATTATATTGAGCAGGGCTACACACTGGAACTTTTAAAGCTGCATTAAGGAACCTGTATTTACTAAAAGTAGAACGATGATTCACATTCAGTTGCGCTTGTGTACATTGTTGTACTTTCCTACAAATAAACGCTATGTGTGCAACCAGAGGGGAATGCAGCTTTTTTTTTTTGCATTTATTTGGTTCAATGCAGCTTTACTACATTTTCATGAATAAATGTCAGCCGTTAAGATATGATTTCAACATTCTTGGCTGACGTTATCCACTCCTTCTGCTTGAGTTACATTCCAACTACTTTGCCCATTCGGCTACACGCTAAGTGTTTGTTGATGATACAAAAAACGTATCGAATCGTGACCTTAAAATCAAGCTACGTACTGAACCGTAAATTTGGCATACTGTTTCTTATGTTCAATCTTAAATCAGATAAAACTGTAAAAGCAAGGTTGAAAGTAAGCCCTGCATGACTCTCGGCCGAAGCTCTGTATTGTGCTATATTTAAAAAACAATGTGAATGAGTGGTACCATTTGAGATGAGGAAGGGTAAGGCTGCAAACACAAGCTGCTCTGGGCTGCAGCTTCAGCTCGAAAGGGTTTGAGTCTCTGCCACAGCTCCTCTGTAATGAAGGGCATGAATGGGGAGAGGAGTGCCAGAGATGTGGACACACAGTGATAGAGGATGACGCTTGGTGCCGATCTCCCTATGCTGCCATTCTGAGCCACCACTGCTTCCTCATTCTGCTTCTTTAGCATTGGCTTCACACTCTCCTACAAGACACACACAAAAAGGAAAATTATTACCGGATATCTAGTCATGATTAGATTAGCTTAGTTCAGACTCTTTAATGCCTTGTAAATGGTTAAATATTTCTGTTACTTGGCTCCATGTGCTTTGCTCCTCACCATGTAAACGTCGCAAAGGTTGTGGACCCAGAAAGCGTACAAGACAGCTGTGGCAGTGTGCAGATCATATTTTTCAAGGGCCTCCTCACATTGATCTACTGTGCTGTATAGTCGAGAGCAGATCCATTGATCCATGCTACTCAAAGGAGCGGTCTAAAGAACAAAAATAGAAATAACAGAAGACAGAAGTTTACATACAGACATCTAGGGAACAATTGTCAGTTTACCTTTGGGCCCTTGATAATTTGTTAAAACTGTTCTTGTTCTGTGATGGAATCCCCACCCAAAAAATGGACATAATTTCATGTTTTTTTATAATAATTGGCTTTTCAATTTTAAATTTGTTACATTGCCCTGGTTCCCAGATTTCCACCTGCATCTGCCATTCTCTTTGGTCAAGTGTTCCTCTTTTTTCTTTTTTACTATGACATGTTCAATCTATCCCAACACCAAGCTAATAATCTCAAGATCCCCATCATATCAATTCCTAAATATGATCGAAATTATTTAAGGCACACTACATAAAATAAACATAAGATTATTAATATCACTACTATGGATACCATTAACAAAAATTCCTCAAAACAGCCCACTACCTATAATATGGGCTTTTAAAAAATCAGATCGTTGTCTCCCAAAACATTATTAGTTTATGTGGGCATTAGAGACAACAATCTTAACGTCATGGATCTCAGCAAAACCTGGCTAAAACCAGCTAGATTTTTTTTGCTTAACGAGGCAAATTTGCAAAAAAAAGCTCCATTTAAAGATGTCTTAGTGTTTAAATAATTTAAAAATGATCAACAGTTTACATAAATGCATACCCCATTCTCTATGTCTGTTTCAGTCACTATGTTATTTAGTCAAAACAATAATTACAATTTGTGTTCACATCCACAGGAACCACATGGGTTAGCCTACTCTATACAGTATTTACAACCTTACTAGTGTTCACTTTACAGCCACAGATGGTTTATCTAGTTATTCACATTATTTACATAATAGTTTGCTTCATTCACACATTACTTTGGCATTTTTGATTTGATGGCTCTGACATGAGTCTTCCTGCAAATTCCTGAGCAGCTTGCATTTTCCTTTTTGTTTCTGATTTAGTGGATTCTGCCTTGGATTTTATAGGCAATTTTTGTCTTTTCGACTGCCTCGCCACTTCTAACTACTCCAAAGGCAAAAATCATTAAGAGTACAATCAATGTTTATTCTGTCAGCTAACTTCCTTAATCTGAATAGCCATTTGTGATTTATAATATGCAATAAAAAATATCTTGCTGTCATTTGTTTATGTTTAAAAATTATTCAACTATTCAATGTCAAAACATCCATCCATCCATTTTCAACCGCTTATTCCCTTTTGGGGTCGCGGGGGGCGCTGGTGCCTATCTCAGCTACAATCATTAATATTTCCTGTATATTTTGTCCCCTGCCCGTGGAGTTGCTTTGCCACGGAGCTTCGATTTGTAAGTTAATCATTTTTAATAGAAAACCGTAGTTTTTACCATTGCAGACGTAAAACCGGAATTGATCATCAACAACCATACTCAGTACGGGAAAACTCGAAAGTTTTTGGCATGTATGGCGAAGAGACGGATCAAGATTTTAACACACATTGTAGGTCGTAAAAAATGAAGAAAAAGGGAAAATAAAGTTGAATATTTTGACAGAGATAAAAAAAAGACAGATTTTCGCTACTAGACGGAAAAATCTATTAATTTTAGTTATCCTGTCTTGCACCATTGCTTCTCCTTTTGTTAATTTTTACTTTGCGGTTTTAGAATTTTCCATCGTGTGAAAGCTGGTATTAAAGGACTTTCTTCATGTACATTGTTTACATCTAGGGTCCAAGCCTAACACAAACTACAAGATTAACAGCTAAAAAGTGTTGATGAGGCAGAATGGACAGCACAGACTTCCTGTTTTCCAACCACAATGTAATCTCCCTTTGTATACGAAAGGAAGTCAGCACATTTCAGGTCAAACATATGTCAAATGAAGCAAGCCCGTGTATTATTTTGGATACACAACATTTTCTGTTAATGTTATCCCTATGCACGTAAGAGAATACATCTAAACAGACAAATACTTTTGTATTGTTATGTAAAATGTGATAATAATCTTGACTGAAATGAAACAATGTTTCCTTTGTGTTGTTCCAGGTCTAAATTTACAAAAGACTGGTGTACCTTTTCCAGCGTCCCCACAGGTGCAGTGTCACCAAGTGCACCCAGAGTAAATCTCAGTGTCTGCCATATTTTATTACAGAAGTGCCTGCAACTCAGGACCTGGGAGAATGATAGACTGATGTCTTCTCCTAAAAAAGATGGAAGTCAGTGTGAGAGGATGATTTACCTATTACCAAACTCAGAATAGTTCTGTCTTAAAAAAAATGGTAGAAAGACAACATTTCAGACCACATCTTCTCTTCCTGCCACACATTCATACCTCCAAACATAATTTATTGATGTGTTTAACAGTTCAGTGTGTGATGATAATCACTAACCCTGCATCTTATGAGAGCAGAGGGCAAATCTCAGCGCATCAGTCCCACACTCAGGGATCCCCTTAGGGAAGTATTTTCTCTGTGGGAAGCAGATGGGGGAGTTAGATAGGATAGGCGGTAATGAGCCTGCTCAGTGAGTTAAAAAGGATCTGACCTGAGCTTTCATGGCAACCACCTTTTCCCTGGGGTCGAGGTTACCTTCCATAACTTTCTGTTGGAGCTTCTAAAAGGAAAAACACAATTATAATAAAAATGCACTTTCACAATCAGTCAATCGGTTCACACTTACTAGTGGTTATATGTACAGCACATTTAATTTCTCAAAATAGGTGTAAGGCCACTGACCAGCATGTTCATTAATCAAAAATATTAAATTGATCACTGAATTGTGTTTGTGACATGAACTAATAAGTCTTCTCATGAGTATATTTCGGAGCCTGTAAGTCTAAATCTTTCCACACTCATTTCAAACATAGCATATAATTGTCCCAAACATTCTAATAAAAATAAGAACAATAACTAATCTTCGTAGTTGATGGTTGCAATATTGAAAAATGGCAGCACAGTCCTATTGGACTTGACTTGCTTGAATTTGTCACTGGCTGACATAGTTTTACATATTTTTGATTGCTCATTTCATACATTAATTTAAAAAGAATAATTCTAATTTCTATAGGAAAATGTTCAACATTTTACCGAACATTCTTGTGTAATTGTCAGAAATAAATTGATGTTGTATTTTGTTTATTTATACATTATAATATGTATCGAATTATTATATTATGGTTATTTTCAGAAATATTTTTTTCCTGAGGGAATCCCAGGCCTTGACACCACCCCATTGAAGCTGGGGGTATCCTAAGACCTCACTATTGGGTTTGTACAATCATGTTTCTTCTAAACTAAACACAATTGATGCTAATCGACCTGTTTGTAAACCTTTTTTCCCAACTGAGATTCAATAAGAGAATCGATTGAGCATAATTAAAGATTACATCAGAATCGTAAAAACCTTATATTAGTTGCCATCCGAAGTCATGAGCAAAACTCTTTGACAGCTCTAATATATATGAATATGTGTGTGTATGTATACTGTACATAAAATTACATATATAGATACATATATGAATCTCTATATATGTATATAGAGATACATATAATATACATGCATATATATACATATATATGTATGTATGTATATACATACATACATATATACACATATACAGTATATACTCGGCTCCTCAGACCATCTATCTGTGATGCTAATTCCTGCATACAAACCTCTGCTGATCAGAAAGCAAGCTACAGTGAAGCAGGTGAGGACCTGGCCAGAGGGAGCAATGGAAGCATTACAAGACTGCTTCGAAAGCATAGACTGGGACATGTTCAAGGCAACCGCCACCGACAATCATCACACATGTGTGGAGGACTATGCAGAGTCTGTGTCCGCATACATTCGGAAGTGCATGGAGGATGTTGGTGTCATCAAGAATATCCCCGCACGGGCCAACAAGAAACTCTAGATGAACAGTGAGGTACAGTACGTGCAATGCTTAAGGCTCGGACCAACGCTTTTAAATCTGCCGACATGGTAGCACTTAAAACAGCCAGAGCTAACCTGAACCGTGCCATTAGGGTTGCAAAGCATGCTCACAGTCAGAAAGTACAGGACTTCTTTAAGAACCCCACGAACATTAGACGAATTTGGCAGGACATACATGTCATCCCGGACTATAAAGCTGCCCCCCTGTCCCTGTGACAACAGCATCAGCTTCCTTAACGACCTAAACAACCACTTTGCAAGGTTTGAGGCACTTAACACCACTCCGGCGAGAAAATCCATCCCTCGCCCTGATGAGCAGCCGCTCAACCTAGACACAGCGGATGTCCGGAAAACCCTGAGGAAAGTGAACCCCAGGAAAGCAGCGGAACATGATGACATTACCGGGCAGGGTGCTTAAAGGATGTGCAGACCAGCTAGCTGGGGTTCTCACAGACATCTTCAACACCTCGCTGACCCAGAATGTGGTACCATCATGTTTTAGACTTAGACTTCCTTTTTATTGTCATTCAAATTTTAACTTTACAGTACAGATAAGAACATTTCGTTGCATTAGCTCATGGTAGTGCAGGATAAAAAAAAGCAATAAGGTGCGGATATAAATAAATACAATACTGATTATATGCAGATAAATATATTGCACTTTTTCACATGCATCCAGGTTTATGGATGTATGTTATATTGTCTTTGTATTCCAGCAAGTTAATCCATTTTTCGGGGGAATTGAGGGGGTAATTATGATGCGTTCAATAGTCTTGCGGCCTGAGGGAAGAAGCTGTTACAGAACATCCAGGTTCTACTTCGGAGGCTGCGGAACCTCTTTCTAGAGTCCAGCAGTGAAAACAGTCCTTGGTGGGGGTGGGAGGAGTCTCTGCAGATTTTCTGAGCCCTGGTCAGGCAGCGGCTTTTTGCGGTCTCCTGGATAGGAGGAAGAGGAGTCCTAATGATCTTTTCCGCCGGCCTCACCACTCTCTGCAGAGACTTACAGTCTGAGGTTACAGTCTGAGGCACTGCTGGCTCCAGTCCAGACATAGATGCTGTTGGTGAGTAGGCTTTTTATAGTGCCTCTGTAGAATGTGGTGAGAATGAAGGAAGGGAGCTGTGCTCTTTTCATCCGACGCAAAAAGAACATGCGCTGCTGAGCTTTTTTTCCCCAGGAGCTCCGGTGTGTAGGGACCAGGTTATATTGTCAGTTATATGCAGCCCCAGGAACTTGGTGCTGCTTACCACCTCCACCGCTGTGCTGTTGATGAAAAGTGGAGCGTGGCTGGACTGGTGCTTCCTAAGGTTGACGATGATCTTTTTGGTCTTGTCGACATTGACCAGGTAGTTGGTTCTGCACCAGTCAACCAGATGTTTTACCTCCTCTCTGTAGTCCATGTCATTTTTGTCACAGATGAGGCCCACTAGTGTTGTCGTCCGCATACATCACAATGTGGTTAGTAGTGGACCTGGCGCAGAAGTCATGGGTCATCAATGTGAACAGCAGCGGACTCAGGACACAGCCCTGGGGGGAGTCGGTGCTCAGGGAGATGGCACTGGAGGTGTTGTCGCCCACTCTCACAGACTGGGGTCTGTCTATGAGGAAGTCAAACAGCCAGTTGAATAGTGGGGTACAGAATCCAAGGGGGGCCAGCTTGCTCACCAAGTGCTGCGGGATGATGGTGTTGAACGCCAAGCTAAAGTCCAGAAACAACATCTGCACGTGTGTCCTTTCCTTCCAGATGTTCTCAGCTCAGGTGGAGTGCAGAGGAAATGGCGTCCTTTGTGGAGCGGTTAGGGCGAAAAGCAAACTGGTATGGGTCGAAAGTGGGAGGGAAGCCTGAAGACAATGTGTTTTTTTACCAGCCTCTCGAAGCACTTCATTATGATGTGGGTGAGTGAATCATTGAGGGAGGAGATTGGGGTTTTTAAGGTACTAGTAGGATTGTGGCCATCTTAAAAGCATTAAAAACAGCTAGAGCTAACCTTAACCGTGCCATTTGGGACTTCTTCGAGAACCTGTTTATTTCAAAAATCTTCGAAACAATTGTTGCACATCGGCTACATGAACATTTAGCGTCTAACAATCTCTGTGAACCCTTTCAATCCAGTTTCAGGGCAAATCACTCAACGGAGACAGTCCTCGCAAAAATGACTAATGATATATTGCTAACGATGGATTCTGATGCGTCATTCATGTTGCTGCTTCTTGATCTTAGCGCTGTTTTCGATACCATCGATCATAATATTTTATTAGAGCGTATCAAAACACATATTGGTATGTCAGACTTAGCCTTGTCTTGGTTTAACTCCGATCTTACTAACAGGATGTAGTTCGTCTTCCATTGTAATGTGACCTCGGGCTATGTTAAGGTAACGTGTGGAGTTCCCCAGGGTTCAGTTCTTGGTCCTGCACTCTTCAGCATCTACATGCTGCCACTAAGTGACATCATATGCTAATACGCTGTGAGCTTTCACTATTATGCTGATGACACCCAACTCTACATGCCTCCAAAGCTGACCAACACGCCCAATGGTAGTCAGCTGGAGGCGTGTCTTAATGAAGTTAAACAATGGATGTCCGCTAACTTTTTTGCAACTCAACGCTGAGAAAACGGAAATGCTGATTATTGGTCCTGCTAGACACCAGGTTCGGTGGCCACGGATGAAGCGCTGGCTGTCCAAAGTCGGGACCCGGAGTGGACCGCTCGTCTGTGCATCGGTTGGGGACGTTTCTGCACTGCTGACCTGTCTCCGCTCGGGATGGTCTCCTGCTGGCCCCACTATGGACTGGACTCTCACTATTATGTTAGATCCACTATGGAATGGACTCTCACAATATTATGCCAGATCCACTCGACGTCCATTGCACCGGTCGCCCAAGGGTAGTCCCCACATCTGCATCCCCTCCAAGGTTTCTCATTGTCCAATTGAGTTTTTCCTTGCCCTGATGTGGGATCTGAGCTGAGGATGTCGTTGTGGCTTGTGCAGCCCTTTGAGACACTCGTGATTGAGGGCTATATAAGTAAACATTTATTGATTGATTTAATGGTGAAAAGTACAAATCAAGGAGTTAGATTTCCCTCGCCTGGACGCGGGTCACCGGGGTTCCCCTCTGGAGCCAGGCCCAGAGGTGGGGCATTATGGAGAGCGCCTGGTGGCCGGGCCTGGCCGGGCTCAGCCCGAAGATGCAACGTGGGTCCCTCCTCCAATGGGCTCACCACTCATGGGAAGGGTCATAGAGGTTGGGTGCAGTGTGAGCTGGGCAGCAGCCGAAGGCAGGGCACTTGGCGGTCCGATTCTTGGCTTCATAAGCTAGCTCTTGGGACGTGGAAAGTCACCTCGCTGTAAGGGAAGGAGCCTGAGCTGGTGCACGAGCTGGAGAAGTTCCGGCTAGATATAGTCGGACTCAATTTGACTCACAGCAAGAGCTGGAGCCAGTTCTCTCGAGAGGGGCTGGACTCTCTTCCACTCTGACGTTGCAGGCAATGAGAGGCGATGGGCTGGGGTGACAATTCTTGTTGTCCCCCGGCTCAAAGCCTGCACGTTGGACTTCAACCCATTAGACGACAGGGTAGTTTCCCTCCGCCTTCGGGTGGGGGGAACAGGTCCTGACTGTGTTTGTGCTTACGCACCAAACAGCAGTACCCACTCTTTTTGGATTCCCTTGCGGGAGTACTGGAGAGTGCTCCCTTGGGTGATTCCCTTGTTCTGCTGGGGGACTTTAACGCTCATCTTGGCAACGACAGTGAAACCTGGAGAGGCGTGATTTGGAAGAATGGCCGCCCGATATGGGGTGTCCATATGCTGGCTTCAAGTGCACATATGGACACCCTTATCTTTGAACATTGTGTTTGTTATGGACAATCACGACGAGTTGAGTTTATACCAAAAAGTTCCATTTTGGTTTCATCTGACCACATGGCATTCTCCTAATCCTCTGCTGTATCATCCATGTATCTATTTTGGTATAAACTCAACTCGTCGTGTTTGGAGGAAGAAGAATACTGAGTTTCATCCCAAGAACACCATACTTACTGTGAAGCATGGCTGTGGAAACATCATGCTTTGGGGCTGTTTTTCTGCTAAGGGGACAGGACGATTGATCCGTGTAAGGAAAGAATGAATGGGGCCATGTATCGTGAGATTTTGAGCCAAAACCTCCTTCCATTAGAGGGAGCTTTGAATGGTTGACCAAATACTTATTTTCCACCATAATTTACACATAGATTCTTTAAAATTCCTAAAATGTGAATTCCTGGATTTTTTTTTCACATTCTGTCTCTCATAGTTGAAGTGTACCTATGATGAAAATTACAGACCGCTGTCATCATTTTAAGTGGGAGAACTTGCGGAGGCTGACTAAATACTTTTTTGCCCCAATGTATATAGATACATATATATATATACATATATATGTATATATACACATATACATACATATATATGTATGTATACATATATATGTATGTATATATGTATATACATATACAAACATTAATTAATACGTACAGACCTAACTGCTAGGCATCTCTGCCTGTCGCACCTCCTCCAGTGCACTTCGAGGTCAGCTGCAGGGTCGTCAGCTGGTGCCACCGTTCACTGAAGTTTCGCCCCCAAGCCAGGACACCTCGCGGTGGGGGGGCAGTGGCTAAGCGGGGACGTCTCCCCGCGCCACTCTCTGCAACTGACCTCAATGGGGTGTTGAGCCCCAAGTGTTGCCCCTCCTTCTTAGCCACATCCAGATACTTGCCTTCTCTGCCTCCTTTGCCAACTCCTTGATGGCCCTACTCAGGCTGGAACCGGTCAGCCCCGCCGCACGCAGGAGCCGGGTCGCAGAACCTCCTACGAAGCCCCTGCATCCAATCTCCACAGTCCACAGTCCTCTGCTAGGTCGCTGTATTTTGACCGTTTGAACTCATGTGCTACTGGTATTCCCTCCTCTCATGGCACGGTTAGTTCAATGATGGGTACTTTCTTAGCAGCTGAGGACCACATCACAACGTCTGGTCTTAGTGTTGTCTGTATTACCTCAGTTGGGAAGACTAGCTGCTTGTCCAGGTCAACGTACATCTCCCAGCTTTTATCAGGGGTAAGCAGGAGTGATGATCTTCCCTTCTCTGTCTTCTGTCCTACCTCTCCTGGTTTGATAAAAGTGATGTTGGGCCAGTGGGGATCTGTGGCGTTGTTTGCCCTGACTCTGCATCTCTCTAACAGCTCTGCCAGCTTCCTCAGCACCTGATTGTGTCGCCACCGGAAGCGCCCCTGCGTCAGCGCAACGTTGCAACGTGAAAGGATGTGCTTGAGTCCTGCATTGTCTTTGCTGCACAGGGAGCACTTGCTCTTGCTTCCGAATCACTGGGCGAGGTTTCGAGGGCATGGCAGGGTGTCATACGCCGCCCTCACAAGGAAGCTTAGCCAAGATTGAGGAGTTTGCCAGATGTCAGCCCAGGTTATGACTCTTTGGATGGTATCCTCCCAGTGAGTCCATGCCCCCTGTTTTCCCTGGGTTACGGCCTTGATCCGATACTGGTCTTGTGCCACTTGTGTGACCTCTTCCACCACCATGGCCTTCCTCTGCTGTCCCGTGGCTTTGGACCAGAACTGGAATGGTTTCCCCCATCCCAGTCCTGCCAGCTGCCTCGGACTCTTCCCACAATATCCTTGTATTTCAACCTTGAGACAGCTTGGTCCACTTCCACCTGGGCCCTCCACTTTCGTCCAGTGCGGACAGTCACCGCTGCACTCTTCACAGCTTTGTCTTTTCATTCCCTCAACTCCAGTACAAGGCGAGTCTTCTCCTGCCTGTAACCCAGATTGATGGACTTTAGAGGAAGTTGCAGAATGTTCTTGCCGAAAAGACCAGTGTCCGAGACACAGCGGGGGAGGCCCAGCCACTTCCTGATATAACCGTTGGCGATGCTGTCCATCTTGCTGGCCTGAGAAGATGGAATTTCGGCTACTTTCTGCGGCCACATCACGCGGTAGAAAAGTGTGAAGTGGTAACACCAAACCTTCAGCTTCCCAGGAAGTTGGCTGCCGTCGATCCTTACGAGCCCCTCTTTTAGTTGTTTTTGGACCACCCTCCCCAACTGCCTGTCCGAGAGCTCTGCTGTATACTACCTCCCGAGGCTTCGGATAGTCTGCTCTGCCAGGAGTGGAATCTTCTAACCTCCTGCTGTGAAGACTGTCCTTTCATCTCTCCACACCCTTCCTGATTGACAGGCTCTTGGACTTAGCGGGCTTTATCCTCATCCTCGCCCAGACGGTCAGTTTGCTGTGCAATGGGTGGTCTGCAGGATGCTTGTCACATCATCCATGAAACCTCTCAGAGTGAAGAGTCTTCCTACTGACGGTGTTTTCAGGCCTAGGCCATTTGCCTTGCTCCAATGAGTAACACTTCAAATGCAGCCACAAAGAGGATTGGCGATATGGAGCAGCCCATGGCAATTCCCACTTCCAACCGCTGCCATCCTGTCATGTAGTCATCTACTGAAAAGCACATGAGCAAATTGTTGAAATACGTGGCTATGATGTTACTGACACACACAGGAACGTGGAAGAAATTCAGGGCAAACTCAACCAGCTTGTGTGGTACTGAGCCATAGGCATTTGCCAGGTCGAGCCATACCACGTGGAGGTTACTCCTCTCTCTTTTGGCACGCTGTATCTGATCCCAGATCACGGATGCCTGCTCTATGCACCCCGGAAAGCCTGAAAGTACTGCTTTTTGACAGCTTGTATCGATGTAGCAGTTATTGCTGAGGAAGCTGGATATCCTTCTTGCCAGGACAGAGAAAAATACTTTTCCCTCCACGTTAAGTAAAACAATTGTCCTGAACTGGCTGATGTTGGTGGAATTTTGCTTCTTGGGGATGAATATTCCAACTGCCTCTTGCCACTCTGCTGGAATGGATTGCTTCTTCCACACAACACTCATGAGCTTCCACAAGATTGTGGTCACTTGCGGACAGTTTTTATACACCTTGTACGGAAGCCCGTTTGGTCCTAGTGCAGAGGCTGATCTGGGGAAGCGAACCATCCAGACTGTTATTGACGCAAAGTTCAAAAGCCAGCATCTCTGATGGTATGGGGGTGCATTAGTGCCTAAGGCATGGGTAACTTACACATCTGTGAAGGCACCATTAATGCTGAAAGGTAGATAGAGCTTTTGGAACAACATGTGCTGCCATTTAAGCATCGTCTTTTTCATGTACGCCCCTGCTTATTTCAGCAAGACAATGCCAAGCCTCATTCAGCATGTGTTACAACAGCGTGGCTTCGTGAAAAAAGAGTTCAGGTACTTTCCTGGCCCGCCTGCAGTCCAGACCTGTCTCCCATCGAAAATGTGTGGCGCATTATGAAGCGTAAAATACGACAGCGGAGACCCCGGACTGTTGAACGACTGAAGCTCTACATAAAAAGGGAATGGGAAAGAATTCCACTTTCAAAGCTTCAACAATTAGTTTCCTCAGTTCCCAAAAGTTTGAGTGTTCTTAAAAGAAAAGGTGATGTGGCACAGTGGTGAACATGCCCTTTCACAACTACATTAGCACATGTTGCAGCCATGAAATTTTAAGTTAATTATTATTTGAAAAAATAAAATAAAGTTTTAACATCAAATATCTTGTCTTTGTAGTGCATTTAACTGAATATGGCTTGAAAAGGATTTGCAAATCATTCTATTCCGTTTATATTTACATCTAACACAATTTCCCAACTCATATGGAAACGGGGTTTGTAGATACAGTGCCGTCTGAAGGATCGAAGGTCACGGTCATTGAATGTTGGTTTTCAGCCATGCCGCCTACGTGGAGTGATTTCTCCAGATTCTCTGAACCTTTGGATGATATTATTAACCGTAGATGTTGAAATCTCCAGATTTCTTGCAATTGCACTTTGAGAAACGTTGTTCTTAAACTGTTTGACTATTTGCTAACGCAGTTGTGGACAAAGGGGTGTACCTCGCCCCATCCTTTCTTGTGAAAGACTGAGCATTTTATGGGAAGCTGTTTTTATACCCAATCATGGCACCCACCTGTTCCCAATTAGCCTGCACACCTGTGGGATGTTCCAAATAAGTGTTTGATGAGCATTCCTTAACTTTATCAGTATTTATTGCCACCTTTTCAACTTCTTTGTCACGTGTTGCTGGCATCAAATTCTAAAGTTAATGATTATTTGCAAAAAAAAACGTTTAACAGTTTGAACATCAAATTTGTTGTCTTTGTAGCATATTCAACTGAATATGGGTTGAAAATGATTCGCAAATCATTGTATTCCTTTTATATTCGCATCCAACACAATTTCCCAACTCATATGTAAACAGGGTTTATTTATATATATATATATATATATATATATATATATATATATATATATATATATATATATATATATATACACACACATACATACAATATAACAATATAACATTTTGTTATATTGTTATAGACGCAAAGTTCAAAAGCCAGCATCTGTGATAGTATTGGGGTGTATTATTGCCGAAGGCATGGGTAACTTACATATCTGTGAAGGCACCATTAATGCTGAAAGGTACATACAGGTTACAGAGCAACATATGTTGCCATCCAAGCAACGTTATCATGGACGCCCCTGCTTATTTCAGCAAAACAATGTCAAGCCACATTCTGCACGTGTTACTGCAGCGTGCGTGGCTTCGGAGTAAAAAAGTGCGGGTACTCGACTGGTCTGCCTGTTGTCCAGACCCGTCTCCCATTGAAAATGCGTGGTGCATTATGAAGCGTAAAATAAGACAATGTACACCCTGGACTGTCGAACAACTTAATCCGTACATAAATCAAGAATGGGAAATAATTGCACCTGAGAAGCTGAAAAAAAATTGGTGTCCTCAGTTTCCAAACGTTTACTGAGTGTTGTTAAAAGGAAAAGCCATGTGACACAATGGTAAACATGCCCCTGTGCCAACTTTTTTGTAATGTGTTGCTGCCATTAAATTATAATGACTATTTGCAAAAAATTAAAAAAATTCTCAGTTTGAAGATTAATTATCTTGTCTTTGCAGTCTATTTATTGAATATAAGTTGAAAAGGATTTGTAAATCATTGTATTCTGTTTTTATTTACAATTTACACTACGTGCCAACTTCACTGGTTTTGGGTTTTATATATTCAATTTTGTCAATATTGTCCCTGAGGTTCTTTGACAGCGCTTTGGTCCTTCCCATAGTGGGGAAAACATTTGAATGGAAGAAAGGATTTGGGTGACAAATGTCTTTTATCCACATGATGAGGTGATATTATGAGTACTTACCTGAAGGGACATGTCTAACCTGTGTGATTCATGGGCACATAACGACTATTGGGTAAGCTATTTGGAAACTGTCGTAAGCTAAGTAATAAGTTATTTAACATTAAATGTAGCTTTACTACACTGATGCAGCAGATTGACTTCACCAACTGTGCAACTGTAACCCACCTGTGGGGGTCAGAATGCTTGCATCGGGGGATACAAATGACTTAATTTCCTTCATTCAAAGTTTTTTTCAAAAATATATTGTCTTTCTCAGTCACAATATACCTACAATAAAAATTCTGGATTGTTTATTTTTTTATCTATTTACTTAATCCACAAGGGATGCAACACACCACACCCATTGTATTTACACTATTACCCTGTCGAACAAATGCTTGTGTACAAAATAGATCTTACCAAATATCTTAATGACTGTAATAGTGTGAAAGAAGAGACTGTTCCATGTACTACACACCTCCAATGAGACTCCATGTATGACATCCAGGGGGTCAATGACATTTCCCAAAGATTTTGTCATTTTCCTGCCATGTTTATCCCTCACCAAAGAGTGAAGCAGAACCTTCGATTCAAGAAGCAGAAATAATTTGATATATTTTTTTTAAAAGTATGTATATAACAGTTAAACTTGTATACTGTACCTGTTTAAAAGGCAACTGGCCAGTCAGTTCTGTGCCAAGCATCACCATCCTCGCCACCCAGAAGAATATGAGATCACTGCCAGTCTCCAGGAGGGTGTGGGGGTAGAAGCGTTGAAAGTCACTGGTCTGTGGAAAGGATGTTGTCTAATACATCAGTAAGGCTGTCATTTGGTGGAGTGTGTGTTGCTAGATTAAGTGCAGTACCTGCTGAGGCCAGCCCAGCATTGCAAAAGGAAACAGCCCAGAGGAGAACCATGTATCCAGAACATCAGGGTCTGACCAGCACAGCGTGCACATATGCAATACAGAAAAAACTAATTAATAGATTATCAAAAAACCTAGCAATGGAAATATTTTTAAGCTAACAATCCTGATATGCAACCAAATTATTCATATAATAGCAGTTATGTCTCTCTTTTTATATATATATATATTTTTTTTTTACATTTTTACATGTACCTTACATGATAGTCAACATATTTGTTATTTGTAGTGATAATTGGGGATGGGACCTGGTTTGCAACCTTTATTAATGCCATCACACTCTACACAGTAATAATAAATTACATATAAAATGCAGTAATGAAAAGATTATATACAAACCCCGTTTCCATATGAGTTGGGAAATTGTGGTAGATGTAAATATAAACAGAATACAATGATTTGAAAACCATTTTCAACACATATTCACTTGAATGCACTATAAAGACAAGATATTAGATGTTCAAACTCATAAACTTTTTTTTTTTTTTTAAATAATAACTAATTCAGAATTTCCTGGCTGCAACACGTGCCAAAGTAGTTGGGAAAGGACATGTTCACCACTGTGTTACATCACCTTTTCTTTTAACAACACTCAATAAACGTTTGGTAACTGAGGAAACTAATTGTTAAAGCTTTGAAAGTGGAATTCTTTCCCATTCTTGTTTTATGTAGAGTTTCAGTTGTGCAACAGTCCAGGGTCTCCGCTGTCGTATTTTACGCTTCATAATGCGCCACACATTTTCCATGGGAGACAGGTCTGGACTGCAGACGGGCCAGGAAAGTACCCGCAGTCTTTTTTTTACGAAGCCACGCTGTTGTAACACTTGTCTTGCTGAAATAAGCAGGGGCGTCCCTGATAACGTTGCTTGGATGACAACATATGTTGCTCCAAAACCTGTATGGACCTTTCAGCATTGATGGTGCCTTCACAGATGTGTAAGTTACCCATGACTTGGGCACTAATACAAGATACTGGCTTTTGAACTTTGCGCCTATAACAATCCGAATGGTTATTTTCCTCTTTGTTCTGGAGGACACCACATCCTCTGTTTCCAAATATAATTTGAAATGTGGACTCGTCAGACCACAAAACACCTTTCCACTTTGCATCAGTTCATTTTAGGTGAGCTCGGGCCCAACCAAGCCGGCGGCATTTCAGGATATTGTTGATAAATGGGTTTGGCTTAGCATAGTAGAGTTTTAACTTGCACTTACGGATGTAGCGACCAATTGTAGTTACTGACAGTGGTTTTATGAAGTGTTCCTGAGCCCATATGGTGATATCCTTTACACACTGATGTCGGTTTTTGATGCAGTACCGCCTGAGGGATCAAAAGTCCGTAATATAATCGCTTACGTGCAGTGATTTCTCCAGATTCTCTGAACTTTTTGCTGATTTTACGGACCGTAGATGGTAAAATCCCTAAATTCCTTGCAATAGCTCGTTGAGAAATGTTGTTCTAAAACTGTTCGACAATTTGCTTACAAAGTAGTGACCCTCACCCCATCCTCGTTTGTGAATTACTTAGCATTTCATGGAATCTACTTTTATACCCAATCATGGCACCCATCTGTTCCCAATTAGCCTGCACACCTCTAGGATGTTCCATATAAGTGTTTGATGAGCATTCCTCAACTTTATCAATATTTATTGCCACCTTTCCCAACTTCTTTGTCACGGGTTGCTGGCATCAAATTCTAAAGTTAATGATTATTTGCAAAAAAAAAATGTTTATCAGTTTGAACATCAAATATGTTGTCTTTGTAGCATATTCGACTGAATATGGGTTGAAAATGATTTGCAAATCATTGTCTTCCGTTTATATTTACATCTAACACATTTTCCCAACTCATATGGAAACGGGGTTTGTACAAGACTTAAATGTAACTCATGTACACATATCTTGTAGTTTCATAACACCCTTTTCAAAAACCCTTTCTAAATACCCTTTTGTAGGTTGGTGTTTCAATTTGTAAAACATGCAATTGTCATATAAACAAAGTCAGATCAAATTTAAAATGTTTTGGGTGAATTTTTCTTTTACCAATTTCCATCATCCCACCAAAGTGATTATTTTCTCCAATGTATCTTGAATGTCCCTTTACTGTAGGTACTTTTAAACTTGGTTAATAACGCAACAGAAGTGAACCTAAAATATTAGTTATCTTGGTGTTATTCAAATGTCAATTCACTTGGAAATAGTATTAAAGAGGTTAGTCACCCTGAGTAAGACTGATGTCCTCTGGCTTCACTCCATATTTGATAGTAGCTCGCTGTCGGGCTTCGTCCTCATTCCTTCCGCAGACCCACTCTTCCTACAAAAACCGAACAAAAATATTGCAATTGACACCATTGACTGGAACAATCATTATTTTCTGAACTAATTATTTTTGATTTTAAATAATAACAACCCTATTAAACACTTCTATCTATCTGTTTCCTGTCTTGATGTGTTCGTGACCAGGTTGTTACTGTGGTGTACTAGTAATACATGAAACCAATAGACAGCTGTCTGAAAATTAGAGCTGTCCCAATACAATCATACAACCCTTTTACTTATTATACAATACCAATATAGGCGCCTTGAGTAGTATCCAATACCGATAGTCCTCCAGTATGATATCAACACGAACTATACATACTTTTATTTTATTGTGTGGAAAGTTAGAAAAAGGGTTTTTATCAAGTCAAATTAGGGCCAATTAAGTGTTGCCAATCAACCTATCCCCAGGTGCATGTCTTTGGAAGTGGGAGGAAGCCGGAGTACCCGGAGGGAACCCACGCATTCACGGGGAGAACATGCAAACTCCACACAGAAAGATCCCGAGCCTGGATTTGAACCCAGGACTGCAGGACCTTCGTATTGTGAGGCAGACGCACTAATCCCTCTGCCACCGTGAAGCCTGTTTACATGTAACTTAGAAAATAGGTTTTACTATGTAAAGCGCTTTGAGTCACTAGAAAAAAGCGCTATATAAATATAATTCACTTCACTCTGACAAACATCACACATGGGATGTTTTAGTAAATAAGAATTGTTTTTGCTTGGAAAAGGGAAGTGGAAGGGCATTCAGCACTGTACTGCCTGCAGTTAGCGAACTCGCCAACAGATGGCGCCATAGCACAAAAAACAACACACCCATTCAGTGTGTTTGCTTGTTTTTATTTAAAAACTATTTGCATTAATATTGTCAAACAAACAAAAAAGTCCAAAAATTAACCTCACCCTTTTGTAAGCCAACGGGTTCAAAGCACATGAAAAAACTAGGGGCATATAGTCTGGAATTTTAACGTTAAGTTGAAATGGAGTGTTAGGTGTCTTTGGCTACATGCATGATGAATGATGCTGACAAATTTTTTTCTGGATACTTTCTAATGATCTATTTTTGTCTTCGAGACTTGTTGTAAGTAATTAATATGTATTTACAATGACACATATGTTTTTCAGACTGCAATATTATTCATTTAGAGCTTATCACTTATCATGTAAATCTAGCCTGTGTGCAATTGTGTGCTTAGGTGATGAATAACTGCCTAGAGCCTAGCATGTTTACCTTTTGTAAACAACTTCACTAAACTATTAGAATAAAAACAACCTTGTTTGTTAATTGGAGGACATTTGGATGATAAATCGCTGCCAAGCAGCGCACAAGTAAAAATGCTGCAGGACGGCTTGTATTGAAGCGCTTAAATCAGAGATTTAAAGAAAAATAAACCTGAAACACTCTGCCCACCACCTAATTTGTTATATCAATACCAAATCGGGAGTCGGAACATGACAAAAAAAAAAAAAAAAGAAGAATTTCCCATTCATCCATCCATTTTCTACCGCTTGTCCCTTGAGGGCTAGCGGGGGTTTGCTGGATCCTATTTCAGCTGCATTCGGGTAGTAGGTGTGGTACACTCTGGACAAGTCGCCACCTCATTGCAGGGCCAAAACAGATAGACAGACAACTTGGACTAAAAATGTTCTTGAAAAATAAGGTTTGTTTAATATTCAATGTCTCGTGTACTCATCTATGGGTCAAACCTCCTGTTCATCTTTAACACCAGAAAGCTTCACTCTGTAAGAAGGGATTCGATGCCCCCACCAAAGCTGTCTTGAAATGCACCAGTCACTGCAAAACAAACAGAGCTGCAGTGTTCACATCCCAAACAATGAAACAAGGATGTGTTCATCACCAGAATGGTGTCATTTCACACGACGAGCATACCACAATAGATGACCTGGTAAGATTAATGAAAACGTTCAAATTATGTGAACCATGTAGGTCTAAGGTCAGGACAATTCTACAGTACCTGATGTTGGACAGCCAGTTATTCCATGTTTTGTTGTAAAAGTGTGGAATGATTTCCAGTTGTCCATCCTCCACAGCCTGGCAATAAATGTCACTGTTTCAGAGGTTACTCAGGACCAGCAACAGCAAACCATAGATACAAGTTACCTGTATAGCTTTTTTGGCCATTTCCTGACAGCGGACAAACCACTGCTTCTTAAGAAGAGGCTCAATGACATCCCCTGAGCGGCTGAGACATTGTGGAGGAGAATCATTTGAATAACACAAATAATAAGTCTTGCAAGCAGTAACCCAATTAGTGCATATAATTCATACGTCACAAAACAAATAGTCAGTCAATAAATTATATAGTATAATAATAATACAGACTAAGAGACACAGAAAGTACAATAATAAATTATGTGGGTTTTTCCAATATGAACTATAAAACATTAAATATCAAGTGTATGTGAGTGTCTACTTGTTTTCTTTCCAGACAACCTCTTTGACCTGATTTGCAATCGTAACCTATGTGCACATGGATACATTTAATCGGACTAAAAACCTAACAGCAATTAAAATGCTACGTATAAAAATGTAATTCGGAATATTCTGACCCGATCACACACGTTTGTATCAAAATTGTATTCCGATCAAGACGGGTGGTTCATGCCGAAAGTCATTCGGATTGTAGCACATGAAAGTGCATCTTCCCTAATTTCGGGTTATAATTATCCTTACTGCGCATGTCTTTGATGTCAGCTGTACTTTGGTGGTGGAACGGTGACTAACTTTAATGGTCTCGGAACGAAGCGGTTGTTTTGCTGCTGTCTCCCCCCATTCAAAATGTACATATGTAACGTTGCTGCTTCAAGACTAGCAAAAACGAAACGCAGCTGATAGGTGATAAGATTTCCCAGGTGGTACCGCTACTGTCAAAGACAACAGATGATTAGACAATCATCTGTTGTCTTTAACAGTAGAACAGCAGGAGAAGGAGGGCTTTGAGAGTTTGGAGAGGAATGACATGAAAAGTCGAATATTGAAATCATTGATGGTATATAAAACCTTTTTCAACTCTGAACGCTGGACTCCTGTGGACGTGTGTGATCAGTGGAACCCGCTTGAAAGCGATTTCCACATGGACAATCCGCTTTCATAATAAAAAAAAAAAAAAGAATTGTGATATTAATCGAAAACGGATATGAAAAAATTATTGTGATCTTTTTCTTGCCACATCGCTCAGCCCACGCTGACGTAACTATGACAAAATATGTCAGTAAAGTCCTAAATTCTAAATATGTTTTGCAGAAGGCACGATTGTTTTACAAATTTCTCCACCATGACTCCATGATTTGATTTCAAATTTTTATGGGGATCCTAATTACACAAAAACAGGTATCAATAGGTAAGAAAATTGGTTTTGCATTATAGGCCCCATTTAAGTTACTCGTTAAGTTGAGGTACTACTGTATAATAACTTTTGAGGCAAACTCAGATTTCACATTCCATAAAAGAGATGATGGAAGAAGTTTCCACCACCACCACCACCACTTCCAGACATTCACTGAATGGAGAGAAAATTAAGAGAAAGTATGTGGCTCATGTATTCCTCTAATTCCCGCCCCCCCCATGCTATTTGCACTACATTTGTAGACCCATCCATCCATTTTCTTCCGCTTATCCGAAGTCAGGTCACGGGGACATCAGCCTAAGCAGAGAAGCCCAGACTTCCCTTTCAACAGCCTCTTTGCCCAGCTCCTCCCTGGGGACCCCAAGGCATTCCCAGGCCAGCCGGGACACATAACCTCCCCAACGTGTCCCGGGTCTTTCCCGTGGCGTCCTACCGGTTGGAAGTGCCCTAAAAACCTCCCGAGGGAGGGATCCAGGTGGCATTCTGACCAGATGCCCAAACAACCTCATCTGGCTCCTCTTGATGTGGAGGAGCAGCGGCTTTACTTTGAGCTCCTCTCGGATGACAGAGCTTCTCACCCTATCTCTAAGGGAGAGCCCTGCCACCTGACGGAGGAAACTCATTTCGGCCGCTTGTACCCGTGATATTGTCCTTTCGTAACCCAAAGCTCATAACCATAGTTGAGGATGGGAACGTAAATTGACCGGTACATTGAGAGCTTTGCGTTCCGGCTCAGCTCCTTCTTTACCACAACGGATTAATAAAGAATCCGCGTTACTGAAGACGCTGCACCGTACCGCCTGTCAATCTCACTATCCACTCTTCCCACAGTCGCAAACAAGTCTCTGAGGTACTTGAACTCCTCCACTTGGGGCAAGATTCGTTCCCAAAACCCGGAGGTGGCACTCCACCCTTTTCTGGGTGACAACCACGGACTTGGACTTGAAGGTGTTGATTCTCATCCCAGTCGCTTCACACTCGGCTGCGAACAATCCGGTGAGAGCTGAAGATCCTGGCCAGATGAAGCCATTAGGACCACATAATCTGCAAAAAGCAGAGACCTGGCTTCTCTTTCACCAGTAGATTCTCTGTTACTCTTCGTGAGAAAGACACGATGGCGCCAGCATGATTCGGTTGCAGTCTTTCTGCTCTACTCAGATTAACACTAACTATAGTTTTAACTGAGGCTTTATGCCAATTTATCTCTGTTCTAATTGTATATGACCGCCAGACCCTATTCGATCTGAGCAAAACACAACAGTGTTTTTTAAATATCAATATTGGGGACCAAACGTCAAAATCCCCGCCACCATTGCGCTTTCTGTTGTCATACAAAGAAAGCGGCTTTAGAGACGAAGTAAACAGGGGATTTCTTGTGAAAGTCAAGGCTTACCATAGAGTTGGATTACGGTGGATTCAGCCACGACTGTACCCCAACATTAGTCACTTGCCGCTGGAGACACTGCTCCGAAAACGTCAGAGTAGACGCCATAGTGTGAATTTTGGATGCCTGCGGGCTTTACGTCACAGCTCCCTGCGGGATGACAAGGATCTGACGCTCCGTCTCGGCCTACCGAATGCTAGATTGCTAGCGAACAAAACGTTTCTACTAAATGACTTTTTTACAAAACGTAAAACTAGATTATATGTTGCTCACAGAGACGTGGCTTCAAGCTGGTGAGATTACTGCTTTTTCAGAACTTCAACCTCCTGACCACTGGTCAAGGTGGAGGACGGGCAACAGTGCACAAATCCAGCTTCATCTGCCGGCAGGTACGGCCAGATTATTTTTTCAGTTTTGAGCTTCAAACATTTATCATAAAACCCGATAATACGATTTTGTGCGCACTGGAGTACCACCCACCGAAATATGATAAAGACTTTATACAAGACTTCACAGACTTTGTAACCAGCCTAGCATTACGCTACAATCAATTTTTAAGAGCTGCCTATTTTGATATCCATGTTTTCTGCAAATTGCAACACTTGGTCAAATACTTTTCAGCCTATTAGACTCTTTTCGTTTGACGCAGTCGGTGTCGGGCTCGACACATGAAAAAAGGATACACACTGGACCTTCTGCTTTCTTTTGGCTGCAATGTGTCTGAAGTTGATACTGTTGAAACCCGTTTCTCAGATCATTTTGCTATATTTGTTTTTGTAACGTGCTTACAGAGCTAGGCTACTTTGTGTGTCTTGGCACACTGGGTACGCACAATCAACCCACAAACTGTATCATCGTTTTCCGAATCTATCACCTCATCTGAGATCCTTTCTCATTGTGATTTGCTTAACACTTTGAACTTGCTTATTAATCCATTGAACTCCAACAATGTGGTGCCTTCGTCAACTCTCGTGAACAAATTTTGACATTTTTTCACAGAAAAAATATCAGTGATTCCTGCTGCTGGAGTCTCAGTGGAAACATTTCTTACTGCCTTTGAGTGTTTTGAGCCAGTCTCCCTAAATTAACACAAATAGTTGAACAGATAAACCCTCTGCATGTCCACTGGATGTTGGCTTTTAAAAAATGTTTTTAACTCTATTGGACCTTTTATCGTCCATGTAGTCAATTCCTCCCTGAGGTGTGGATGTTTCCCAACCTCCTTGAAACATGCTTTGGTCCAGCAACTGGTCAAAAAGGATAACCTTGACCCCAATATTTTCTGGAATTTTAGACCAATCTCAAAGTTGCCATTTTTAACCAAGGTCCTAGAGAAGGTTGTTTGTGATTAACGTCTTCCTTTTCTGAAATCAAATGATATTGGGGAAAAATTCCAGTCTTGTTTTAAATTACAACATATCACAGAAACTGCCCTTTTTAAGAGTTTTGAATGAGCTGCTTCTAGCTGTGGACTAAGGTCAATCTGCAGTTCTTGTGCTTTTAGGTTTGACTGGTGCTTTTGATACGGTGGACCACATCATTCTTTTAACTGGCCTTGAGTCTTGTGTGGATATTAGGGGAACAGCTCTAAAATGGTTCCAGTCCTTGTGGATCATTAAAGTTTGTCTAAGTCCTTGTGGATCATTAAATTTTGTCGAAGTCTAAGTCATTTTTGACCAGCAGGAGTTTCCTGTACACCTAGGCCAATACTCTGCCTTTAGTCTGGTGTACCCCAAGGTTCCTCTTTTCATTATATATGCTTCCCCTGGGTGCTGTTTTCAAAAAGCACAATGTCTCTTTTCACTGTTTCGCAAATTATATCCAGATATATCTGCCTGTACAGTAACCAATACTCAGGTTGCCATGACTACTCTGCAGAAATATTTGCATGATGTACAGGAATGGTTGAGGGCCAATTTTTTCTACTTTAAAAAAATAAATAATAGAAATCGTCGTATTTGGTCAAACAAACCCCCTGCAAGGACATGATAGTGCAATTGGGCCTCTGTCCTCATATTTAAACGAATCAGCAAGGAGCCTTGGAGTCATTTTTGACAGCTTGCTTAAGCTGGACAAACAAATTAGCTCTATCATTAAATCTCGCTTATATCAGCTAGGACTCCTGGCAAAAATAAAACAGTATCTTTCACAGGCTGACTTTGAAAGAACTATCCATGCATTTATGACGTCACGCTTGGAATATTGACAATTTTTTGTACGTAGGCCTGGACCAGGGCTCTCTCCAGGGGCTGCAGTGCTTGCAGGACTCTGCTGGTCGTCTTTTAACTAAAACCAAATGACTTGAGCCCTGCAATGAGGTGGCGACTTGTCCAGGGTGTACTCCGCCTTCCGCCCAATTGTAGCTGAGATAGGCACCACCTAAGCGGTAGAAAATGGATGGATGGATGGATGACTTGAGCACATTACCCCTGTACTGGCTTCCCTTAATGTCCCCCAGTTACTTTTAGTTCATTTTAAAATTGTACTTATTGTTTTTGAATGCTTACACCAAGAAGGCCCAACCTATCGTATTGAGCTACTGCAGCCTTACTGTCCCATCAGGAATCTGAGGTCTTCAGACCAGCTACTCCTGGCTGTCTCAAAAACTAGGCAAAAAAACGAGAGGTGATAGAGCCTTTTCGTCGGCAGGGCCCAGACTATGGAACAACCTTCCACTATCTATTAGGTCCTCCAAGCCAATTTAAATCTATGCTAAAACCATATTTGCACTACCTGGCATTCAAATAAAGTTAGACAGGATGTCTTGGTTCTTTTTATTTCTTGTTTGATCCCTTTTATTATTTATTAATTACATTTTAGTATTTTAGGTGATATATTTTACACTTCTTTTAACGAATATTTTACCACTATTTCATTCATTCTTCCATGTTACGATGTAAATGTGACTATGGGCCCTTTTCTTATGTCTGTACAGCACTTTGGCCAACTTTTTTTCTTTTTTTTAAATGTGCTATATAAATAAATAAACTGTTCTGAACTGAACTGACTGCACCTAGAAGTTCTCACTGAAAATGGGTTCGACTTACTGCCGGCAATGCGGACCAAGCTCTCACACTGTTCATACAGGGAGCAGACCGGCACAATCAGTCTGATACCCCATACTCTCTAAACACTCCCCTTCGGCTGCCGAAGACCTCTATGGCCTCTCCTAAGAGTGGTGAGCCCATTGTAGGGGGGACCCACGGTGCGTCTTCGGGCTGTGCCTGGCCCATGGGGACTAGGCGCTCGCCATCATGCCCCACCTCCGGGCCAGGCTCCAGAGGGGGGAATCTAAGTCCTTGTTTGTTCTTTTCCATAAAGGTTGAGATGCTCTTTATCTGATCCTTAAACTAGGACCTGTTTGTCTTGGGAGACCCTACCAGAGGGCATACAAGCCCCCGGGCAACATAGCTCCAGGATCATTCTCCTCTACCCCAATAAGGTGGCAGCTTGCAGGTGTTAAATTATTATTTTAATTTCAGGGAAGTTATCTGAATGGCTTACATTTTTTCTTTGGATTGCGTTTTTTGTCTTTACATGTCAAATAAATAATTACTAACTGCGTATTGCTGCATATAGACTTTTTTCTGGGGCGTCAAATGGTCAAACCCTGCTTATTTACGCAGTAGGCATGCAGCGCAGTAGAGCTTGTGGAAGTTAACAAACTGACAAGAATGGAAATGTATCGGCTCTGCAGCCGTACTCGGTGGACTTTTGGGGTCAGTTGTTGTTATTTCATTGTTCACACTTTTTAAGATAACCTTCCTACGATACGAACGGTTTTGTGCTTTTTTTGCACAATGTTCAACATGTCATTCATCATAGAAACCTGCATATTTTGGCCACCAATGTTCCTTCTGAGGTGCGCAGTTGCACAGTTGCGCACAGCTACATTCTAAATAAAATAAACAAATAATTTATTCTGTACCATTTTACAATGCAATTATGCGAGTTACAGGTGACCACAAGTGGTCACAACACAAAATAATATTGACGTCTGCTGAGACGTTTTAAGGAGAAACCTCTGTATCAACAACCTTTTAATTGTGAAAAACTGATTACTTTCGACCATAACCACGCTAAAACAACAGCAACACAACTATTATCTGGCAAAACTGGTCATTTTCTGCTGCAATCACACCAAAACAAATTGTATGTCGTATTGACTGCAGCCCCTCTCTTTAATTTCATCAAAAAATGCACACACTGTGCTCAACCATTAATGCGTTTATGACTACAAAAACAGTCTGACTACTCAAACAACACTTAAAACTGTAACAGCCAAGTGCTTACACCGTGATGTGGTTCACTTCACATGAAGCCAAACATGCAATTAATAACGTGTTATGCCTGGATGTTGCTGTTTTGCAGGTTAGCCTATAGCAGTAGACTTAAGAGTTAAATGCTGCATTTTAACTCTTATTTTGGCAAAACTATTGGGCACCGTACACCCACACTCCTCAATGTGATTTGTGCCTATTTTAGTGCCATGTATTAAACATGTTAATTTATGGATATTAATCATAAAATGCGGTTACAAGATTAAATAAGTGCTCATAAAACATAATAATGATGTATCTCACACACAAAAAGTTGTACACTGTAACTTGTTATGTCAGTTTTGGGACACGTGTGATGCTGGTGTGGGGACAGTGTACAAGTCTGATGTTGCTTATGTGTGGTTTATCGAATTCTCAGGGAGTTAGTGCATTTGCTTAGATACATGACAAATCAAGGGGAACATTGGTGGCCACCTATATATAGTGGTCACTTTTGCTTTTTCCCTTGATTGGTTGCTATTGACAGGCTTAAACATTGCAAAAACATTGCAGTGGCTGTTGGACTCTAATGAAGGAGGGCTGTCGCCTGTGTCAGCAGCACAAGTACACATGATGGGTGGCGCAGGTGCAACGAGGCCAGTTTGTAGTGTCCGCTGAACATTTGCCTTGCGATTATGGTCCTGCCTCACACACTGACACAAATATGTTGCATGCATTGTCAGTCACGGCACCGATTCCGTTGATTTGTCTTTTAACCTCCAAATCAGTGCTTGTAAAACCCCTGCTATTTGTGGCCCCTTGTGGAAATCAAAAAGTGGGTGAGGCTTCTGCTCTGTGCTCATAAGGGATATTTTCTCTAAAATCCGAACTATGGTCTCTAGGGTGTGACGAGATCTTATGCCACGAGATCTGCTCACTCACCCTGTATTCATCTATGACAGGGTCAATAGAAAATAGCTGTTTCATTGGATTTCACAAGACTGCACAGCTGTAATGATGTTGCTAGATTGTAAATTGTGTTAGTTTACCAACCTGCAAATGGGTAAAGTCATGGTGTGACCCTTTTTTCCCCGGAACAGCTTTTTCTCAACCAAAGCGTCGATTACCAGTTGTCGAGCATCAAAACGTTTCACTCCCTTTAAAGATATAAAGAGATATTAAATGAAGACGTTTATCAACCCAGTAAATAAAAGTTTCCATGGGGTCTATATTTTTGCACTTGACTTTTAACAGAAGGAATAACATCTGTATACTAACAAGTTTAGGTCATAAGCCTGTGTATGCAAGATAAAACAACAGTGATTCAAGTGAGGTTCATGCACCTTAAGCCATTGACCACATAGTGGAGTCATCTTCCCATCTTCTCCAATCACAGTAAGGCGTGGTAGAGCATGTCTCTGTGACAATGAGAAGTCTAAGAGGTCATGAGCAGGAGTAACCTTCACTGCACCTACAAAACAGAAAGACAAACGGTAAATGAGATTTCCTTCTGCATATAATACAGTACCAACAGTGGACTACATTACAGACTTGGCTCATAGCATATACAAGGTATCACACTTAGAGCTGATCTATTTAACGTGTGCAAAGTTGTCTGCGTTTGTTAAATGAGCAAAATAAGGCATGCAATCCATTTAGAGTGTCCGTCTCCATTAATATGCAGAATATATGCTGATTAGCAAAACACCCACAATACTGGAGGAGAAGATGCAAATATATTATATAGCACCCACAAAGTGATTTATCAACATCCATAGTTTTGCGAGCTGAATAGGCCACACACTCAGATAACCCAATAAACCAATCACTAACATGGAACCCACAGGGAAAATGAAACAAAGGGAGACCAAAAACAACCTGGAGAAGAAGCACGGAACAGGAGATGAGGACTGAGGGGCTGTCATGGCAACAACTTGACCGTAGGGCACAAGACTGGAATTGATGGAAGGCTTTTGTCGGCGGCCTATGTTCCTCAGGGAATACTAAGGCCTAAGTAAGTAAGTATGGTTTGCGAGCACTATTTAGCTAAAAAGAATGTGCAAACTGACACACGGCTGAAGGATCGGTGTTGTGCTGTGCTAGCACCGCAAATACCGACGAGAAACTGAGATTGTGTGTGTGTCAACCTTTTTTCATGGTCTGTCAGAAATAAAAACTATTACACATATCCTCAATAAACCAACATTATTTTAAAATGTTATAGCTGCATGCTGGGTAAGGAAAGGGGCTGATCAATACAAATTTAATTCATGCAATTGATGATTTGTTGTCTGCTGGAGTTGTTCTTTTTAATGGCGTTCGTTTTTTCATTTAGAAAATATATTATTAACATATCCACTGTATGAAAAAAACTAATTTGAAGTAAGCATTTTTTGCATCTTGAGCACAGTAAATGCAGAACTCTTTCCCATGAACAGCTGCAGCGTGGGTTTCATTGTGGATGCACTGGACAGCTCTTAAAATGACCATAAAAAGTGATACATGTCTACTGCTTGTTTGATAGCAAAACAGGTAGGAGCGTTATAACATGAATGTGTAGTAATATAAAAGTCTCCATGGTGAAAGCACACAAAAACGAACGGAAAACGTCCTCTATTAATACACATATTTCATAGATTGCACACACTGTATAGCATGTAGTATTTGGATCTTAGTACAAACCCTGTTTCCATATGAGTTGGGAAATTGTGTTAGATGTAAATATAAACGGAATACAATGATTTGCAAATAATTTTCAACCCATATTCAGTTGAATATGCTACAAAGACAAGATATTTAATGTTCACAATGATAAACATTTTTTTTTTTTAACAAATAATCATTAACTTCAGAATTTGATGCCAGCAACACATGACAAAGAAGTTGGGAAAGGTGGCAATAAATACTGATAAAGTTGAGGAATGTTCATCAAACACTTATTCGGAACATCCCACAGGTGTGTAGGCTAATTCGGAACAGGTGGGTGCCATGATTGGGTATTAAAAACAGCTTCCCAAAAAATGCTCAGTCTTTCACAAGAAAGGATGGGGCGAGGTATTGATTGATTGATTGATACTTTTATTAGTAGATTGCACAGTACAGTACATATTCCGTACAATTGACCACTAAAAGGTAACACCCGAATAAGTTTTTCAACTTGTTTAAGTCGGGGTCCACGTTAATCAATTCATGGTACAAATATATACTATCAACATAATACAGTCATCACACAAGTTAATCATCATAGTATGTACATTGAATTATTTACATTATTTACAATCCGGGGGGTGGGATGAGGAGCTTTGGTTGATATCAGAACTTCAGTCATCAACAATTGCATCAACAGAGAAATGTGGACATTGAAACAGTGTAGGTCTTATTTAGTAGGATATGTACAGCCAGCAGAGAACATAGTGAGTTCAGATAGCATAAGAACAAGTATATACATTAGAAGTACATTTGAGTTGTTTATAATCCGGAGAGATGGGATGTGAATGGAGGAGGGTATTAGTAAAGTGTTGAAGTTGCCTGGAGGTGTTGTTTTAGAGCGGTTTTGAAGGAATATAGAGATGCACTTACTTTTATACCTGTTGGGAGTGCATTCCACATTGATGTGGCATAGAAAGAGAATGAGTTAAGACCTTTGTTAGATCGAAATCTGGGTTTAACGTGGTTTGTGGAGCTCCCCCTGGTGTTGTGGTTATGGCGGTCATAAAGGAAGTAATTTGACATGTACTTCTGTATCAAGGAGGTGTAGCGGATTTTATAGGTACACCCATTTGTCCACAACTGCTGAGCAAATAGTCAAACAGTTTAAGAACAAGGTTTCTCAAAGTGCAATTGCAAGAAATTTAGGGATTTCAACATCTACGGTTCATGATATTATCAAAAGGTCCAGCGAATCTGGAAAAATCAATCCACGTAAGCGGCATGGCCGGAAACCAACATTGAATGACCATGACCTTCGATCCCTCAGAAGGCACTGTATCAAAAACCGACATCAATCTCGAAAGGATATCACCACATGGGCTCAGGAACCCTTCAGAAAACCACTGTCACTAAATACATCTGTAAGTACAAGTTAAATAGATAGAGAGAGAGAGAGAGAGAGAGAGAGAGAGAGAGAGAGAGAAAGATAGATAGATAGATAGATAGATAGATAGATAGATAGATAGATAGATAGATAGATAGATAGATAGATAGATAGATAGATAGATAGATAGATCGATAGATAGTACTTTATTGATTCCTTTAGGAGAGTTCCTTTGGGAAAATTAAAATTCCAGCAGCAGTGTACAGAGTTGAGATTAATTTAAAAATAAATAATGGGGGTTTAAATGGAAACAAAATAGAAACATATTACAATAAGAATAAAAATAAAAAGCAACAATGGGAATAAAAATATAACAGTAAAATAACGAAATAAGAGAAACTAGGCAGTAGTGACCATGTTATGAAAAAGTATTGCACTGTTATTGTTTTGCATCCCCCATCATTCTAGTACCCCCCACCCCCTCCCCTCTCTGACAAAGGAGTTTTTGAGTCTATCGGTCCTGCACTTGGGATGAAGCAGTCTAGCACTGAACAGGCTCCTCTGGCTACTGATAACTGTATGCAGAGGGTGACTGGCCTCATCCAAGATGCTCACTAGTTTTTCCACAGTCCTCTTCTCTGCCACCGTCACCAGTGAGTTCAGTTTCATTCCGATTGTAGAACCGGCCCGCCTGATCAGTTTCTCCAGTCTGGAGCTGTCCTTAGATGTACTGCCCCCCCAGCACACTACCATGTAGAACAGAACACTGGCAACCACAGACTGGTAGTACATCCACAGGAGTTTTCTACAAATGTTGAAAGAGCGCAGCCTCCTGTGGAAGTACAGCCTGCTCTGTCCTTTCTTGTACAGGTGGTCCGTGTTAACAGTCCAGTCCAGCTTATTGTCGACCCAAACCCCGAGGTACTTCAATGAGTCCACGGTCTGTACCTCGACTCTCTCGATCACAATAGGTTGTGACCATGGACTCGACCTCCCAAAGTCAATGACCAGCTCCTTGGTCTTTGACGGATTGAGCTGCAAGAGGTTCGTGTGGCACCAGACAGCAAAGTCCCTCACCAGGCTCTGAAACGTCTCCTCTCTGCCGTCCCTGATGCACCCGACAATGGCTGTGTCATCCGCGTACTTCTGGATGTGACACAGCTTAGAGTTGTAGCAGAAGTCAGCCGTGTACAGGGTGAAGAGAAGAGGGGCCAGCACTGTTCCTTGTGGTGCTCCGGTGCTGCTGATCACAGGGTGTCAGACGTGATGTCCTTCAGTCTGACGTACTGTGGCCTGTCAGTGAGGTAGTTCGAAATCCAGGCAACCAGGCAGGATCTATTCGCATTCTGTCCTTTTGTCCTGGAGGAGGCGGGGCTGGATGGTATTAAAGGCACTCGAGAAGTCCAGGAACATGATTCTCACAGTACCATTTCCCTTATCCAGGTGTGAGTGGGCTAAGTGCAGCAGGTGCAACACCTGCCTGGTACGCAAACTGCAGGCTGTCCTGGGCATGTTGCACCTGTGGTCTGAGGAGGCTGAGAAAGAGCCGCTCCATTGTCTTCATTATATAAGAGGTGAGCGCCACTGGTCTGCAAAGCTCTACTATGCAAATCAAAAGCCATTTATCAACAACATCCAGAAACGCCGCTGACTTCTCTGGGCCCGAGATCATCTAAGGTGGACTGATGCAAAGTGGAAAAGTGTTCTGTGGTCTGACGAGTCCACATTTTTTTGGACATTGTTTTTTGAAATATTCAACATTGTGTCATCTAGCCCAAAGGGGAAGCGAACCATTCAGACTGTAATCAATGCAAAGTTCAAAAGCCAGCACCTGTGATGGTATGGGGGTGCATTAGTGCCCAAGGCATGGGAAGTGAAGGCACCATTAATGCTAAAAGGTATATACAGGTTTTAGAACAACATATGCTGCCATCTAAGCGCCGTCTTTTTTATGGACGCCCCTGCTTATTTCAGCACGACACTGCCAAGCCGCATTCAGCACGTGTTACAACAGCGTGGCTTTGTAAAAAAAGAGTGCGGGTACTTTCCTGGCACGCCTGCAGTCCAGTCCTGTCTCCCATCGAAAATGTGTGGCGCATTATGAAGCGTAATATTCAACAGCGGAGACACTGGACTGTTGAACGATTGAAGCTCTACATAAAAAAAGAATGGGAAAGAATTCCACTTTCAAAGCTTCAACAATTAGTTTCCTCAGTTCCCAAACGTTTATTGAGTGTTGTTAGAAGAAAAGATGAGGTAACACAGTGAACATGCCCTCTCTCAACTACTTTGGCACGTGTTGCAGCCTTGAAATTCGAAGTTAATTATTATTTGCAAAAATAAATTAAGTTTATGAGTTTGAACATCAAATACCTTGTCTTTGTAGTGCATTCAACAGAATATGGGTTGAAAATGATTTGCAAATCATTGTATTCTGTTGTTATTTACCTCTAACACAATTTCCCAACTCATATGGAAACGGGGTTTGTAAACAGAGGTGGGTAGTAACGCACTACATTTATTACGTTACATCTACTTGAGTAACTTTTGGGATAAATTTAACTTCTAAGAATAGTTTTAATAAAACATACTTTTAGTTTTACTTGAGTATATTTATAGAGAATAAACACTACTTTTACTCCGCTCCATTTATCTACATTCAGCTCGCTACTCGCTACTGATTTTTATCGAACTGTTAATGCACGCTTTGTTTGTTTTGTTTTTTTCAGACAGACCTTCAAAGTAGGATCTGTCACATGCATGCGTTTCATCAATCAAATGCAGTCACCGGTGACGTTTGACTCCGTTTCACCAATCAAATGCAGTCACTGGTGACGTTTGACTCCGTTTCACCAATCAAACAGAGCCAGGCGGTCACATGATTAACTGCACACTTTTTTAAATGTTTTTTATAAACCTTTATTTATAAATTTCAACATTTACACACAGTTGAAAATAATAATCAAAGTAAGTACAAGAACAGTACAAAACAGTATAAAAACCTTACGAAACAGCGCCAGGGGGTTGCAAATTCAAAGAAACTAAAATAGAATGCCAAAAAATATATATAAATATATATATATATATTTATATATATATATATAGATTTATATATATATATATATATATATATTTATATATATATATATATCAAATTCATGAAAAATTACAGTAATTAACTTTCATTTATTATGTAACTTGTTATATAAAAGTCTATGTCCATACTAACAATCTAACAATTTTATATGTAATTTTAAGGTAAATCTTATTTTTTTAACATTTATGTGTGTTTTTACATTCAAGTCGAAAAATATATGTAGCCTCTTATATGAAGGTTTATGCTCATACTAACAATTTTAAATTTTTCTCTGTAATTTGACATACGTTTGTGGTGACTGCAAGACATACTTGATCAACAGCCAACAGCCATACAGGTCACACTGACAGTGGCCATACAAACAACTTTAACACTGTTGCAAATATGTTCCACACTGTGGAGCCACACCAAACAAGAATGACAAACACATTTCAGGAGAACATCTTCACTGTAACACAACATAAACACAACAGAAAAATTACCCAGAATCCCATGTGTTACAATATACATGCCCATCACCAAACCCCGACCACCTCAACCGATGGTAGCGGGGGTGTAGCCCGGAAGAGTCAGCACTGCATGGGATTGTGGGTATTTGTTATGTTGTGTTTATGTTGTGTTACAGTGAGGATGTTCTCCTGAAATGTGTTTGTCATTCTTGTTTGGTGTGGTTTTACAGTGTGGCGCATATTTGTAACAGTCTTAAAGTTGTTTGTACGGCCACCATCAGTGTGATCTGTGTGGCTGTTGACCAAGTATGTCTTGCAGTCACTATTATGTCTTTTAAAGCCATACACATCACGCGTACAAGTCGGTACGCTGATGGTTCGGTAAATGAGCGAACGCAGAGGGCGATGGAGCGTTGTCACGGTACGACCGTGATATATTTGCATGGGAAAAGATCGTCGGGTCAATCCTACGGGAAAGTCACCGAAAGTCTATCAGTGGGATTGGTGAGTATGTTGTTAGGGTGGGATAGCCATTCATAGAAGGTGAACTCACTTTGCACCAAGTTCCTACTTACAGTGGCCCCCCGATAAAGTGAATGTGAGACCCCTGATCCTAACAATTCAGAAAAAATCTGTAAAATAATGGTATTTTTCTGTGGAACTGCCAGCATTGTCACTTCATTAAAGGTGGTTGACCGTACTAATTTGGAAACACTCTTTAGAATAAAGGTATTTTTCTGCAGAACTGTTTGTGTCGTCACTTTATTAAAAGTGGTTAATCTTAATAATTTAGTAAAAATCTGTAAAATGTTTTTGATCATTATTTGGTTTACAATGATTTACTTTAATTTTATAGTTTTCGTTTGGCAGCCATAGCTGCCAGTAGATGACCGTTTTTTTACAGAATTTTTTTTCACAGTGTAGGCTCACTCAATCTCAGTAAATAACTTAAATTTGGAACACAGCATCATTGTTTTCACAACTTTTTGGTTGTTAGAGGTAAAGTGTTTTAATGTAGAGTTCTAAATCTTTTTCAAAGGCACAAAAAACAGGTCGGGTATTGATAACTTACATTTATGAATATAAAACTTAGCCAATAGTATAATGAGGTTGCAAACGTAAAATTCATTTTTTTTTAAATTTTCAATACAGTGTAAAACCAAATATATATTACTTAATATACATTATTGTTTTAGGTGCTTAAGAGATATTCCTGGCTCTGAATTAGTTCATTGCTATTTTTATGTTTTTGTGCATTACTTGTTGCTGTCATCATTAAACAAACAGGTTACTCATCAGTTACTCAGTACTTGAGTAGTTTTTTCACAACATTCTTTTCACTTTTACTCAAGTAAATATTTGGGTGACTACTCCTTACTTTTACTTGAGTAATACATCTCTAAAGTAACAGTACTGTTACTTGAGTAAAATTTCTGGCAACTCTACCCACCTCTGTTTGTAAATCAGGCCCTCAGTCTTCTATTTTCATGAAGCTGTGTCTAAAAATAGACACAAAAAACTACAGTAGTGTGGTTCTCACCTGTTCCAAGCTCCATGTCCACCATTGTATCAGTGACAATTGGCAGCAGTCTGTCAATAAAAGGGTGGCGGCAAAACTTTCCGTGAACATTCTGAAACACAAAAATAGTTCAGGTTATAATAATGAATTACATTTTTAAACAGAACTCCCTAATTTGAGGTGAGGTGTCTGTGTTTATTCTTTTTTAAATAAGTGATGAAAGACATTTATGCCCTGGGGCTGCTGCAAGTCGGCCAGCTGCTGGGGTAGTGACCTTGTGTGTCAGCGTGTATGTGATCTTCTTTTAATTCTCTTTTTATATATATATATATATATATATATATACATATATATATATATATATATATATATATATACACACACACATATATATATGTACACACACACACACATATATATATGTATGTGTACATACATATATGTGTATACATATACAGTCAAGAAAATAAGTATTTGAACACCCTGCTATTTTTCAAGTTCTCCCACTTACAAATTATGGAGGGGTCTGAAATTTTCACGGTAGGTGCACGTTCACTGTATGAGAGATAACCTAAAAAGAAAAATCCAGAAATCACAATTTATGATTTTTTAACAATTTATTTGTGTGATACAGCTGAAAATAAGTATTTGAACAGTTGTCTATCAGCTAGAATTCTGACCCTCAAAGACCTGTTAGTCCGCCTTTAAAAGTCTTCCTCCACTCCACTGTATAATCCTGAATCAGATGCACCTGCGTGAGGTCGATAGCTGCATAAAGACACCTGTCCACCCCATACAATCAGTAATACCCAAACATTCAGCATGGCTAAGAGCAAAGAGCTGTCCAAAAACACCAGAGACAAAATTGTACAACTGCACAAGGATGGAAAGGACTACGGAGATATTGCCAGGCAGCTTGGTGAAAAAGGTCCACTGTTGGAGAAATCATTAGAAAATGGAAGAAGCTAAACATGACGGTCAATCTCAATCGGAGTGGAGCCCCATGCAAGATATCATCTCGTGGGGTCCCAGCGATGCTAAGAAAGGTGAGGAATCAGCCCAGGAGTACACGACAGGACTTGGTCAGTGACCTGAAAAGAGCTGGGACCACTGTTTCCATGGTCACTGTTGGTAATACACTAAGACGTCATGGTTCGAAATCATGCATGGCACGGTAGGTTCCCCTGCTTAAACCAGCACATGTTAAGGCCCGTTTTAAATTTGTCAATGACCATTTGGATGATCCAGAGGAGTCATGGGAGAAAGTTTTGTGGACAGATGAGACCAATATTGACCTTTTTGGTCATAATTCCACTATGTGTGTTTGGAGGAAGAAGAATGATGCGTACCATCCCAAGAACACCATTCCTACTGTGAAGCATGGGGGTGGTAGCATCATGCTTTGGGGGTGTTTTTCTGCTCATGGGACAGGACGACTGTACTGTATTAAGGAGAGGATGACTGCAGCCATGTATTGTGAGATTTTGGCCCAAAACCTCCTTCCCTCAGTCAGATCATTGAAGATGCGTCGTGGCTGGATCTTCCAACATGACAATGACCCAAAGCACACAGCCAGGAAAATCAAGATGTGGCTTCGTAAGAACCATATCAAGGTTCTGGAGAGGCCTAGCCAGTCTCCAGACCTAAATCCAATTGAAGATCTTTGGAGGGAGCTGAAAGTCTGTGTTACTCAGCGACAGCCCAAAAACCTGACTGATCTAGAGAAGATCTGTGTGGAAGAGTGGGCCAAAATCCCTCCTGCAGTCTGTGCAAACCTGGTGAAGAACTACAGGAAACGTTTGACCTCTGTAATTGAAAATAAAGGCTACTCTACCAAATATTAATGATGGTGTTCAAATACTTATTTTCAGCTGTATCACACAAATAAATGGTTAAAAAAATCATAGATTGTGATTTCTGGATTTTTCTTTTTAGGTTATCTCTCATACAGTGGACATGCACCTACCGTGAAAATTTCAGACCCCTCCATGATTTCTAAGTGGGAGAACTTGCAAAATAGCAGGGTGTTCAAATACTTATTTTCTTCACTGTATATATATATATATATATATATATATATATATATATATATATATATATATATATATATATATATACACATATATATATATGTATACATATATATGTATACATATATATATGTATACATACATATGTATACATATATATACATACATATATATGCATATATATACATATATACATACATACATATACATACATATACATATATATACATATATATATATACACATATATATATATATATACACATACATACATACATACATACATACATACATACATACATACATATATATATATATATATATATATATATATATATATATATATATATATATATATATATATATATATATATATATATATATATATATATATATATATATATATATATATATATATATATATATATATATATATGTTTTATTTCATTTATTTTTTCCCCCTTCCTCAGGGGGTGGATTCGACAGGGCGGTTGCTAGTTGTTCCAACTCCATTGTTGGGGTCCCTGCGGTTGGGCTAGGTGGTTCCCGTGGCCCTGTGCTGAGCCGTCTTGCAGCGGCCGATTTGGGTGGGGTGGCCTGGGCGGGCCGCGCTCTCTTGGAGTGCGGGGTGGGCTTGTGGGGGCCCGGTTGCTGGTGGGGCAGCTAATACATACACAAATACAGTACATACCTACATACTCAAAATTCGTACATCCATGTGCACATTCACTGTACAAACATACATACGCACATATATGTATACATACATTCACTGTGCAAACATACATATACACATATTGTCCATAGGCATTCACTGTACAAAACATACATACATATACACATTCTGTACATATACAAGTACACATACATACATACACTCATGCATATGATTACGTTTCATCAAACATAAATCAACATTGTTACCCTAGGGTAAACTGGATAACACATGGCACAGTGACAAAGCTTAACCTATTATTACTATAACAATCAACAAGGTTAATATAGCTGGCTTCTATTTCTTACCCTACATTTTTCTACTTTCTTTTGTATCTGTAGTTATCATTGCATATATGTATTGTTGCATTTGAACAACTGTATTGTTGATAATAGAGGTACATTTTTGTTATTATTCATTATTAATAGCGCTATTTCTATTGGTATTTTGAATTGCGCCATTTGTAGTGTAATAATGCTCATTGTCATTTCTGTATTGTTATTTATTTCACTAACTGCTTCTTTGCTATCACTTTTACCATCATATCTGTACATAATAATAATAATAATAATGGATTAGATTTATATTGCGCTTTTCTCTTGTTAGATACTCAAAGCGCTCACAGAGAAGTGGGAACCCATCATTCATTCACACCTGGTGGTGGTAAGCTACATCAGTAGCCACAGCTGCTCTGGGGTAGACTGACGGGAGCGTGGCTGCCAGTTTGCGCCTACGGCCCCTCCGACCACCACCAATCATTCATTCATCATTCATTCAACAGTGTGAGCGGCACGGGGGCAAAGGGTGAAGTGTCTTCCCCAGGGACACAACGGCAGCGATACATATCGTATTTGCTGATGTTGCTCTATTGTTGTTGTTGTTTTTGTCTCTGTCTTATCCCCCTTTTGTCCCCACAATTTCCCCCTCTGCAATATTCTAGAAAAACAGTGGCGAAAAACAAAGGACAACTGATGGTGTCTAAATGAAGTGTTTGTGTTAACCTTGCCATACTTTGTGGATGTAGTATAAACAGTACAGAAATTATGTACTTTTAAATGATCCATGTTTGTCTCGATATAGCCGTGATAATTGGCCAAACTCTGTATGGACCAATGCTTTGTTATATTTCCATGCAAAGAGAAAAGAGCAATACAGATCTTTCCCCAAGTAAATGAGTTCAAGTACCTCGGAGTCTTGTAAACACGTAAGGGAAGAGTGGATTGTGAGATCGACAGGCGGATCGGTGTAGCATCTGTAGTGATGCAGACCCTGCATCGATCCGTCGTGAAGAAGGAGCTGAGCCGAAAGGCAAAGCTATCAATTTACCGGTCGATCTACGTTACCATCCTCACCTATGGTCATGAGTTTTGGGTTATGACCAAAAGGACAAGATCACGGGTATAAAGGGCCGGAATGAGTTTTCTCCTTCCGGCAGCGGGACTCTCCCTTAGAGATAGGGTGAGAAGCTCTGTCATTTGGGAGGAGCTCAAATTAAAACCACTGCTCCTCCACATCGAGAGGAGCCAGTTGAAGTTGTTCGGGCATCTGGTCAGTATGCCCCCCATACGCCTACCAGGGGAAGTGTTTAGGGCACGTCCAACCGGTAGGAGACCACGGGGAAGTATGTATCTTTTTATTTCTATGTTTACACCTAAATAGGTGGACTTATGTCTTATTGTATTGTATTGTTTTGTCAAGTATTATTTAGACTTGTATACATTTATAAACATTGCGCTGAAACTACCGCTATTGGGATAAATTTCCTGCCTTAATTGCAAATAATACAAAATAAGGTAATACATTGAGATATCCTAAATGATATCCACATATTTACATGTACATTTGAAAATACAACTGACAACATATTTTTAAAACAACTGCTATAATGTAAAGCCGAGGGATTATTTAAAATTAATTTAAAAAAAAAATAGGCTGGACTTTTAGAGGAGACATTTCTATTAACAATTACATTAAAATATATTTGAAAATACAAACATAATATCTGAGCAGTACTTTGTGATGTTACTGTAGGGCTGGGCAATAAATAAATTATTTATAATTGAATCGCTTGTTTATTTTTCAACAAGTTTTTAGTTATTTTTATATATTTTTTTCCAAATAGTTCAAGAAAGACCAATACAAATGAGCAATATTTTGCACTGTTATACAATTTAATGAATCAGAAACTGATGACACAGTGCTGTATTTTACTTATTTATCTTCTTTTTTTTTCAACCAAAAATGCTTTGCTCTGATTATGGAGTACTTGAATTAAAAAAAATGTTCACAGGGGGTACATCTCTGAAAAAAGGTTGAGAACCACTGCTCTAAAAGCCGTAGATGTTACTGTCATATATGCATGCACAGTAGAAGGCAGTATTGTCCTGTTTAAGAGTGTCACAGCATTGCTGTTTACGGCAGACGAACTGCTTTACGGTAGACGAAAACGTGATTGCTGTTGTTGTGTGTTGTTGCCGGGCTGTGAGGACGTTAATGAGACTGCTTAACAATAAACCCACATAAGAAACAAAGAACTCGCCCTCGATCATTCTACAGTTATAACGTCATTGGGCAGGCACTCTGTTTATATTGTGGGAAAGCGGACGTGAAAACAGGCTGTCGACACGCCGCATGGAGCTGGAAGGGGCGTGGCCTCCAGCTCCGCCTGAATTTCGGGAGATTTTTGGGAGAAAATTTGTCCCGGAAGGTTTTCGGGAGAGGCGCTGAATTTCGGGAGTCTCCCGGAAAATCCGGGGGGGTTGGCAAGTATGCTTTACAATGAATATCAAACAAAAATTTAAAAAAATGAAAAGAACAGACAGTATTTTACGTACATAAAAAAAAATTTCAGGGCAACAGCAGCGTGGAAACTATTAGCATTATGATATATGACTGTATTACTTATTTAATTAGATAGTATAGAGCTTAATTGCAGTATTTAGGGTAGAGATTTTAAGTCTTTTTGCCTTGGCTTTGGGCTTAGGTTCAGTCAGCTTATGTTGGTTCCTCAATGCCCTGGCAGTGCGGCTGACTCGTATTGGAGGTAGCAGGTCATGCAGAGTGTGTTGCTCATCATGCATATCCTTGACCAGCTTCACTGCAGCCTCCTCTCTCCTGGTCTGGAGTGATGGTAGGGGTTGTGAGATGTTTCCAGCTCTTCTCGTAATGATTTTACAGGCATGTTTCTGTACTCGCTCTAGCTTTGCCTGTTGTTTTTTGGAGCAGCCCACTAAGAGCACTGAGCTATATTCCAGACACGGCCTGATGAGAGTGGTGTAGATGGTAACAAGGTCGTCTGCAGGTAGTCCATGTCTCGCCATGACTGTGAGGTAGTGCAGCCGCTTGGAGGACTTTTTTATTGCCTTCTCGATGTGCACATCTTCAGTCAAGTTTTGGTTGAGGGGCTAACCCAGGTACTATGTTGTTTCCACGACAGGAACCTCCTGTCTCCCAAAAATCAGTGCAGGAGGTTGTGGTGGATTTCGGGCAAAACATATCCCCAGTTCTACCGACTTCTTCCCGTTGAGTATCATTTTCTTATTAGCTGACCATTCGTCCAGCCTTTGTCCTTCTTGCCCATCGTTGTGTCTGACATAATGTTGGATACGGGGATCGCTCTCGATAGCCCGATGTCGTCTGCATATCCGACATCAAGGGTGTCCTCAAACAAAGCATCCCCGGCGGCCATGTAAGGAGAAAGACATACAGGGAGACAACACCCCCTTGTGGCACCCCAGATGTAACTTCAATCCAGGGGCTGTGAGCTCCATTTGCCACCACTCTCTGTCTTCTTCCTGAGATGAAACTATGTAGCCAGGCTGTCAGATATGGGCACAGTCCTAGGTCCAGTATGTTTTGCATCAGGATCCCATGGTCAATTGCATCAAAAGCTCTCGACATATCTGCCAACAGTACTCTCACCATTGTTGGTTTGGAGTCGGTTTTGGTAAGCCAGGTGTGCATTGCCCTGACTAGAGCCGTTGTAGTACTGTGCTTAGGCAGATATGCATATTGATTTTTACACACGTCAAGCACGGTTGGCATAAGCTTTTTCAACACAAAACGTTCTATTGTTTTGTTTTCCCCACACAAGAAGTTAGTGAAGGAACCCGTGTTGTTGGCAGGTTTCGCAAAGAGACGGATCAAGATTTTAAACAAACGTAGGTTGGAAAAAATGAAGAAAAACGGAAAATAATTGTTTATATTTTTACAGAGATAAAAAAGACGGATTTCCGACAATAGACGGAGAAATCACATGCCTGCACCATTGAGATGTGCAAGTAATTCCTCATCTGTATGTGATAAGTGTATCTAAAATATCTACTAGAAAGAACTTCTGACCTGGTATCGAGGATCATCAGGGTGAACAGCTATGGCCACATCTCCAAGCATGGTTTCTGGACGGGTTGTTGACACCGCCACATCTCCACCTGAACAAATAGCAACAATCAAAGCAGAAAGTGGAACCTGTACACAATCTGTTCGTATTTCAGAACAATTCGACTGGCTGCCATAGGAAATAACTTCATTGGAAAATGTCATTTTGATGGTCAAACTGTTAACCATCATTAAACCTTTATCAAGTGTACAGGTCTTTATCAAAAAACATGTTAACATTCATACAAGTGTAAGTTTTGTAAAGTTGAATGCAGACGGGTACACCCCTTTTGAAGTCAGTCTTTCGCTAAAAATCATGTAAAAGACGCAAAAACAAAAGAAAAAGCCGTACAGGATTTTAATAAATGACAGTGGCTCAATGTTTTGTCAGTCCTACCAGGATTTCAAAAGGCCTTTTTTGGCATAAACGCGGCCTAAAGTCCCTGAATTTATCAGTGGCTTCAGAAGGTTGCGGCAAAAGTTGCGAGGTTATGAAACCTATTTTTTTCAATAACATTACATCCGCTTTGGATTTTATGCATTTGTTATTGTTTTGAGAGTCCCTTGTAAACCTAAAAATAAAAAGCATATTTAAATAAATAACAAAATATGCTTGAGTGTAGTTTGGAAAATAAATGAATTATGCTTAAATTGTTTTATTTCCACACGAGTAATGAAACCTTATATCAAGTACCAGTAAAGTGGAAAAACAGGTTAACTCTATATAGAAGCTATTATCATATATATGTCTGATGTATGACAACGAAAGACCTACAAAGTTTGCTAATAAATAAATATGATCACATTAGTATTAATCTCACCTTGATTCCTGAGCCATTTTGAGAGATAATGAGCTAGCCAGACACGTCATCGCATGACCTAGAGGTAGGAACCACAGACTCCTTCTGCAAATCTTGCAGACTTCGAAGAGCCAACAAATACTTTTGCAAAAATGGTGATCCATAAACGTATATTGTTGAACCTGAATGGAGGATGAGCTACAAGTTTTAGAAGTTCTGCTAAACATATCCAGCTTTAGTGAAACACAAAACATCCTGTAAACAATAAATACAAACTAGAAACATAGTGAAACGATAGCTTACTGTACAGTGTCTGCTCCTACTTCGATGACGACTGATAAGACTTCTATATCTTCCCGTTTATATGAAGAATTAATCATGATGCACACGAAGGGTGAACAGGGAAACAACTCCCAGTTGACAATGTCCTTGGTTGTGTGTGTTTGTCTTCATCTCCAGGTACGAATTGAATGTCACAGATGAACAACTTCTCGATGTATGGCTAAATCCTCCCAATGTCCAGATGAAAGGTTTAATTTATTGATCTCGAATAACTTTGACAAGCCGAGACGCAATGACGCGGGACGCGCCCTCTGCTGTAAAAGCAGCAGAGGGCAACTGAGCTGTGTATTATCAATACACTGCTAAAAAAGTTTTTTAATAACAAACAAAATCACTAATATCTGGTTTATATTCAGGTCACAGTATTTTTATAGAGTATTGTTGGCGGGTTATTTAGAAGGTTTTGTGGATGGAATAAAGATACCCCATTGAATACTTTGTTAGCTGACTTTTTTATATATTTATTTATTTGCAACATAGAACGCATTGAAAAACTAAAACATACGTGTTCATGTCTTGTAAAGGGATTGTGAATGATAAGACAGCACATCTCTCTCAAATGTTTGTGTATTTCCAGGATGACTGATCTGATAGATCAGGTCAGAGTTAGTCCAGTGATGTCAATCCACAGAAATTACCGGAGACGTTCGAACCGGAATTTTCAAAATAGCTGACTGAATTTGTGGCATTTTGTGATGTTTAGATGATATTTTTGGATACTTTGTACATATAATTGGAAATGCTTCAATAGATACAATGAAACACAATTAGGCATATAAAGTCAACTTGTTTTTCAACTTTACGGGCACTTTAACAAACTTAGTTTTAATTAATTAGGGATATTCAGAACAAGGTTTTATGCTGCCGATTCCAATGCCAATCAACCGAGACCAATTACATGTATTGCAGTAAATGTAAATATACATACATATATTGTATATACATATATGTACATAATATACATAAATATATATAGACACACATACATACATACATACATACATACATACAAAACCAGTGAAGTCAGCACTTTGTGTAGACCAAGGGTCCCCAAACTTTTTGACACGGGGGCTGGATTGGGTTCAAACAATTTGGCCGGGGGCCGGGCTGTAACTATACAAACCCCGTTTCCATATGAGTTGGGAAATTGTGTTGGATGTAAATATAAACGAAACACAATAATTTGCAAATCCTCTTTAACCCATATTAAATTGGATGCACTACAAAGACAAGATATTTGATGTTCAAACTCATAAACTTAATTTTTTTTTGCAAATATTAATTAACTTAGAATTTCATGGCTGCAACACGTGCCAAAATAGTTGGGAAAGGGCATGTTCACCACTGTGTTACATCACCTTTTCTTTTAACAACACTCAATAAACGTTTGGGAACTGAGGAAACTAATTGTTGAAGCTTTGAAAGTGGATTTTTTTTCCCATTCTTGTTTTATGTAGAGCTTCAGTTGTTCAACAGTCCGGGGTCTCCGCTGTCATATTTTACGATTCATAATGCGCCACAAATTTTTGATGGGAGACATGTCTGGACTACAGGCAGGCCAGGAAAGTACCCGCACTCTTTTACTACGAAGCCACGCTGTTGTAACACATGGCTTGACATTGTTTTGCTGAAATAAGCAGGGACGTCCATGATAACGTAGCTCGGATGACAACATATGTTGCTCCAAAACCTGTATGTACCTTTCAGCATTAATGGTGCCTTCACAGATGTGTAAGTTACCCATGCCTTGGGCACTAATACACCCCCATACCATTACAGAGGCTGGCTTTAGAACTTTGCGCCTATAACAATCCGGATGGTTATTTTCCTCTTTGTTCCGGAGGACACCACGTCCACAGTTTCCAAATATAATTTGAAATGTGGACTCGTCAGACCACAAAACACTTTTCCACTTTGCATCAGTCCATCTGAGATGAGCTAAGGCCCAGCAAAGCCGGCTGCATTTCTGGGTGTTGTTTATAAATGGATTTCGCTCTGCATAGTAGAGTTTTAACTTGCACTTACAGATGTAGCGACCAACTGTAGTTACTGACAGTGGTTTTATGAAGTGTTCCTGAGCCCATATGGTGATATCCTTTACACACTGATGTTGGTTTTTGATGCAGTACCATCTGAGGGATCAAAAGTCCGTAATATCATCGCTTACATGCAGTGATTTTTCCAGATTCCCTGAACATTTAAGATAATTTTACGGACCGTAGATGGTAAAAATCCCTAAATTCCTTGCAATAGCTCGTTTAGAAATGTTTTTCTAAAACTGTTCGACAATTTTCTTACAAATTGGTGACCCTCACCCCATCCTTGTTTGTGAATGACTGAGCATTCCATGGAAGCTGCTTTTATAGCCAATCGTGGCACCCACCTGTTCCCAATTAGCCTGCACACCTTTTAAATTTTCAAAAAAAGTGTTTGATCAGAATTCCTCAACTTTATCAGTATTTATTGCCACCTTTCCCAACTTCTTTGTCTCGTGTCGCTGGCATCAAATTGTAAAGTTAATGATTATTTCTCAAAAAGAAAAATGTTTATCAGTTTTAACTTCAAATATGATGTCTTTGTAGCATATTAAACTGAATATGGGTTGAAAATGATTTGCAAATCATTGTATTCCGTTTATATTTATATCTATCACAATTCCCCAACTCATGCGAAAACGGGGTTTTGATATATATATATATATATATATATATATATATATATATATATATATATATATATATATATACACAGTGGGGCAAAAAAGTATTTAGTCAGCCACCGATTGTGAAAGTTCTCCCACTTAAAATGATGACAGAGGTCTGTAATTTTCATCATAGGTACACTTCAACTGTGAGAGATAGAATGTGAAAAAAAATCCAGGAATTCACATTGTAGGAATTTTAAAGAATTTATTGTTAATTATGGTGGAAAATAAGTATTTGGTCAACCATTCAAAGCTCTCACTGATGGAAGGAGGTTTTGGCTCAAAATCTCATGATACATGGCCCCATTCATTCTTTCCTTAACACGGATCAATCCTCCTGTCCCCTTAGCAGAAAAACAGCCCCAAAGCATGATGTTTCCACCCCCATGCTTCACAGTATGTATGGTGATCCTTGGGATGCAACTTAGTATTCTTCTTCCTCTAAACACAACGAGTTGAGTTTATACCAAAAAGTTGTATTTTGGTTTCATCTGACCACATGACATTGTCCCAATCCTCTGCTGTATCATCCTTGTATCCATTTTGGGCCGGGGTTTTGAACTCACAATCTACCGATCTCAGGGCGGACACTATAACCACTGACGAGATATATATATATATATATATATATATATATATATATATATATATATATATATATATATATATATATATATATATATCTGTATATATATATATATATATACACACACACACACACATGTATATATACACACACAGACATACACATGAAGCAAGAATGGGAAATATTTCCACCAAAATTGGTCTTCTCAGTTCCCAAACGTTTAAAGTGTTGTTAAAAGCAAAGGCCATGTTACACAGTGGTAACAATGCCCCTGCGCCAACTTTTTTGCAACGTGTTTCTGCCATGAAATTCTAAGTTAATGATATTTTGCAAAAAAAATTCTGTTTATCATTTCGAACATTAAATATCTTGTCTTTGCAGTGTATTAAATTGAATATACCGCTAAGTTGAAAAAAAGCATTTGCAAATAATTGTATTCTGTTTTTATTTATTATTTACTTATTTATTAAATTGCACAATGTGCCCACATCACTGGTTTTGGATATATATATATTTGTTTATTTATTAGGGTTGTACAGTATACTGGTACTAGTATAGTACCACGATACTAATGAATCTTGTATGCTTCTCCGTTTCTGTTCATGTATGTTTTGGAGCGCTGCTAAGAGGCCAATGATTGGAGAAAAAGACAGCGATTAACTAAAATGTGGAGGGGGGCGCTGTGCAAAGTGGGTCAATTGCAAATTCCTGGAGATTCTGCTTTGTAAGGCTGGTCATACAGGCTTGTCAGGGAGGCTCTGTTGTAGTTTATCCCAAGAATTGATGTGTGTTGAGGTCAGCGCCCTTAGTGAGCTAATCAAATCCTTCCACTCCAAACTCATACATCCATGTCTAGATGGACATTGCTGTGTGCAATTGCTTTTAGGTCCATACTTTTTTTACTTTCAAACCACTATCAATGTCAGGCTTGTCCCTGACAGTTTTGGTCAATGTCTTAGTTTTTCCCCTGCATTTGTCTTTAGTTCCTGTCAGCACTCTTATTTTGGTTCTGTTTCCTGTTTGTCTCCCTGAGTGCTGTGTAACCCTCAGCTGTGGCTGATTGGCACCTGGCCACACGTGGGATCAATCAGCCAGCCACTGTTTAAGACCTGTTTTCTCCTCCAGTCAGGGCTGGATTATTGTCGTGTCAATGTCATTTTCTACTTGTCATTCCTACTGGTCATGTGATTGCAGCATAGCGGTAAGCTATATTTGGTAGATTTTTGCAGCTTACTGTTTTTTGTTCCCTGCTTCCGATTTGTTTGTTCATAGCCCTTAGTTTGTTATATCCGCCCACGTGCGTGCTTTTTGTTTTCACTCTTTGTTTGTTCTAGTTGTAGTATTTTAAACTATCTTTTCCTGCAAAATGCCTCCCTCCTTCTCTGCATCTTGGGGTTTGTCACCAAATAACCCTGACAGAATAATCCAGCCAAATTCGAACCCCGCAGAGATGTCTAAAGCGGAGAGGCTTAGTTTAGCGATAGACTTAATGGATCATTTGAAAAGAAGTTCGGGGGGGGCGGGGGGGTCCTATCAGTAGCTGTGCAGCTAAGACACAGCTACTACTCACGCAAGTGGCTCTGCAACCTACGGCGCCATCATCTCCGGTGGGTCAGCAACCTACGGCGCCACTATGCACTCCAGTGGGCCAGCAGACGCCACCATGCACTCCGGTGGGCCAGCAGACGCCACCATGCACTCCGGTGGGCCAGCAGACGCCACCATGCACTCCGGTGGGCCAGCAGACGCGACCATGCACTCCGGTGGGCCAGCAGACGCCACCATGCACTCCGGTGGGCCAGCAGACGCCACCACGCACTCCGGTGGGCCAGCTGCAGGGGGCGCCACCACGCACTCCGGTGGGCCAGCAGCAGGGGGCGCCACCACCATCCTGTCCGGTGGGCCAGCAGCAGGGGGCGCCACCACCATCCTGTCCGGTGGTCCAGCAGCAGGGGGCGCCACCACCATCCTGTCCGGTGGTCCAGCAGCAGGGAGCCCCACCACCATCCTGTCCGGTGGTCCAGCAGCAGGGGGCGCCACCACCATCCTGTCCGGTGGTCCAGCAGCAGGGGGCGCCACCACCATCCTGTCCGGTGGTCCAGCAGCAGGGGGCGCCACCATCGTCTCCAGTGGGCCAGCAGAGGGCACCACCATCGTCTCCGGTGGGCCAGCAGAGGGCGCCACCAACCTTTCGTCGGCCATGGATGTGTTCATTTCATGGGCGACCGCCTCGCCAATTGCTGCGCCGTTCTACTCGTCACCACCTGACTCTTCCCCGCTGGTTGCGGGGACACTTGGCCTGGGGACCTACCTCCTTGTCCTCCCGTGACTTTGGACTGTTTTTCTTGGGGGGGGGTTTCAAGAACGTCTGGTATCCGTTATGGGAAGGGGGGCTACTGTCAGGCTTGTCCCTGAGAGTTTTGGTCAATGTCGTAGTTTTTCCTCTGCATTTGTCTTTAGTTCCTGTCAGCACTCTTATTTTGGTTCTGTTTCCTGTTTGTCTCCCTGAGTGCTGTGTAACCCTCAGCTGTGGCTGATTGGCACCTGGCCACACCTGCGATCAATCAGCCAGCCACTAAGACCTGTTTTCTCCTCCAGTCAGGGCTGGATTATTGTTGTGTCAATGTCATTTTCTACTTGTCATTCCCACTGGTCATGTGATTGCAGCGTAGCGGTAAGCTATATTTGGTAGATGTTTGTAGCTTACTGTTTTTTGCTCCCTGCTTCCGATTTGTTTGTTCATAGCCCTGAGTTTGTCATAGCCGCCCACATGCGTGCTTTTTTTTTTAACACTTTGTTCTAGTTGTAGTATTTTAAATGAAACTATCTTTTCCTGCAAAATGCCTCCCTCCTTCTCTGCATTTTGGGGTTCAACACTGATACTTACCACAGTCTTCTATGGGGTAGGCAAATGTAAACATGGCTCCAAACTCTACTTTGTGTTCATAACCAGGAACAGACAGCATGGTTTGCCCAGATAGTTCTTTTGAATCAACCTAAAAACAAAATAAATGGTAAGGCATTCAAGTAATATTTTATTATTGCTTATTCAAAAATACTGTACTGTAAATTGACATTCATTACACTTTCAGATGTTTACTGCACTTTCTGGACTTTAAATATATCATTTTGAGTTGTGGGCTAAAATACAGGAAGATTATATGTTACACTCACTTTTGTTGTATGAAATACAGTACAACATTTTAATGAATGACCATTGTAAGCTATGTAGCTGGTGAGAGGATCAGAGAACTGTGTCATTTACAACTGTTCTTTTTCTAACTTTGTTCGGTGTTTCACTATGGGATATCGCCTTGGGCCTGTATCACTAGGGAAGCTACAATGACGCAGGTCGAGCTGTACCTAAAGCAAGCCTCTCCCTATAACACAGACGACCCCATACTTGCAACCCTCCCGGATTTTCCGGGAGACTCCCGAAATTCAGCGCCTCTCCCGAAAACCTCCCGGGACACATTTTCTCCCAAAAATCTCCCGAAATTCAGGCGGAGCTGGAGGCCACGGTTTATTTATTATATATTTATATATGTATATATACTGTATAATAAAATAAATATATAAATATATATATATAGCTAGAATTCACTGAAAGTCAAGTATTTCTTATGCATATATATATATATGTATGTATATGAAATACTTGACTTGGTGAATCTATGAATCTGGCGGTAAATATACTCCTCCCCTCTTAACCACGCCACTGACCACGCCCTGCCCCCGACCACGCCCCCCAGCCCCCACCTCCCGAAATCGGAGGTCTCAAGGTTGGCAAGTATGGACGACCCCCTTCTCCAAATAATTCTCACAGTCTTACTGTGAAGGAACTACACTAAGCTCTTTCAGCTGGTCCAAGCGAACATTGGGTAGCTGTTAAGTTACAGTCGCAATCCGCAATAGTTACGGTTGGCTGATTATTGCGTTATTGTAATATTTCGTTCATTGGTCTCGGCGCAACGGCCGTGTTGTGACAAGCTGCCTACTTTCAACTACTCAGTATTCATTTATCCGTGCAGTGGGCAAAGTGTAAAGTTACACTCAGAAGGTTTTGTGCCAAAGCGGTTACAGCCCTGTTTAAGCCTTGTGGGAGTGGATTCTGCTTGGACTTCTCCTCTACCTCTTCCCCTGGCTCCACCTTTCTCCCTCTGCCTTGTGTGTCTGCAGGTCTTGTAGCTGCACCTCATTGGGGCTAATCAGCTGTGGGATATAAATTGGGATCCCCAGGACCTTAGTCTCTGCTGTGCTGTGCCTCTCCTCGTTCCTCTTTTACTGTTAGCAGATTCATGTTAGCTTTGTCCTTGGTTTAGCCTACTTTCTTTTGGTCTATATGTTACACTCACTTCTGTTGGATTAAATATTTCTTTGTGCATGTTATACTTCAGTCTCGTCTCCCGCTTTGTCATTGCAGCCCTGAGCCAGCCGTAACAAGAGGAAGCTTGTCTAAACAACTAGTGTTTTTTTCAGTAAGGTAATATAAGGTTGGTTTTGCCGTGGTTACTTGGTAACTTTTGAGCACTTTGTCAAGTTGTGTCAGCTCTTGGTTTGAGTGGCTAACAAGTGAGTGGCTTGTGAAGTCTCGAGCTGGCTGTGCATTTTTTGATGGTGTGTTAGAGGGTTTACCCTTTAACGTCATTTGCCTTATTTAGGTATTGCGCTCTTGGGAGATCATGCTGAAGTTTTGAGTGAGTATAGATTTTTTTCCATGATTTTAGTCAGCTGTGCAGTTTTCAAGACCCAAAAGATAAGTGTATTTCTTGTAATGCGCACTGAAAGTTTGAAAAATAGCAATGGTAGGCTTAGCGATTGTTCCCAACAGGGGTCTCGCTGCATTTTGTGTTTTAGTGTGGTAGTTAAGAGCGGGTTGCAGCTTCCCAATTCCCTTTTCCCTACTTTGGCTCAGGAGCGTGCCGTGGTTACGCTTGTTTGCCAGCTTGCTTGTTGTGCATGCTTGCTGTCGGTATCTAGCGCATAAGTACCCATCACCACGCTTCTCGAAGACGAGGGATGAGTTTGAAAGGTTGTTTTGGCTAGGAAGCGAGGTATTCTACTCCTTTGTATTGGTGTATATTGTTAAATGATCAGTTAGGCTTATGTAGGCTTTTGTATATGTGTTTCTCTTGAGCATACTTGCCAACCCTCACGATTTTCCCGGGAGACTCCTGAATTTCAGTGCCCCTCCCGAAAATCACCTGGGGCAACCATTCTCCTGAATTTCTCCCGGTTTCCACCCGGACAACAATATCGGGGACGTGCCTTAAAGGCACTGCCTTTAGCGTCCTCTAAAACCTGTCGTCTTGTACGCTTTTCCTTCATACAGACAACATGCCGGCCCAATCACATGTATATGCAGCTTTCAATCACACTCACAAGCGAATGCAATTCATACATGATCAATAGCCATACAAGTCTCACTAACGATGGCCGTATAAACAACTTTAACACGTTAAAAATATGCGCCACACTGTGAACCCACACCAAACAAGAATGACAAACATATTTGGGAAGAGCATCCACACCGTAACGCAACATACACACAACAGAACAGATACCCAGAATCCCTTGCAGCACTAAATCGTCCGGGACGCTACAATATAAACCCCCGCTAACACCAAACCCGCCCACACACACACACACACACACATCTCAAACACCCCATCTCCCGAATTTGGAGGTCTCAATGTTGGCAAGTATGCTCTTGAGACTCAAAGCGCTTTAAATAGTGACACTTAATATTTACATCTTTAAGCTACATTTAAACCAGTGTTGGTGGAACTGGGAGCAGGTGAGTAAGTGCCTTGCCCAAGAACACATCAGCAGTGACGAAGATGACAAAGTTGGGATCAAACCTGGAACCCCAAAGTTGCTCGCACAGCTGCTCTATCAACCGAGCCACACCACGAGGAATTTGTTAAAGCGCCATGTGAGCGTGGTTTAGACAACTGCACTAGGAGACAGTTAACTGCAATTGCAGAGCATTATAAAGTTGATATTGCAGACACAAAAAAAGTTAAAAATATTGTTAAAGAAATTTCAGAGATCAATTGATGCATAAAGCATATGCAGCTTCACCTGCAGGTGTCACTGTTTTGGGTTTTGAGCAGCAAACATTTTGCAGCAGACTGACAAAAAGCGAGTGCAGGTTGAGCATGAAACAGAAAATGCAAGTGCATGCTGAAAATCAAAGGGAGAACATGCGTGTGGAAACTGAGAAAAAGAAGCAGGATTTGGAAATTGCTAAACTTGACCTCAAGTGGCAGAAACTTAAGTTAACGAGACCGGGTAGCCTTGGGGATAGTTACACTGATGATCAGCGTACATTAGGAGTGCAGGGATAAAAGGATGAACTTAGTGATTTGAGGCTTGTTCCTAAGTTCAATGAGAAAGACCCTTTAATTTTTATTTGAGAGTTTAGCAGTCTCGTGGTTGGTCAGAGGCTACATGTGTGTTAATGCCACAGTGTGTTTTGGAAAGCGCAACAGGCATTTTCAGCATTGGGTAGTGCTGACAGGAGTACTTATCTTGCTGTTAACGCGGCAGTGCTTAAAGCGTAAGAGTTGGTGCCAAAGGCGTATAAGCAGGGTTTTCGTGGGTGGAAACGAGAAGCTACATCACACATGTCACCGACGTCCCACTGTGTCATTATTGTCACCGATGTCCCACTGGGTGTGAGTTTTCCTTGCCCTTATGTGGGCCTACCGAGGATGTCGTGGTGGTTTGTGCAGCCCTTTGAGACACTAGTGATTTAGGGCTATATAAGTAAACATTGATTGATTGATTGATTGATGGAGTTTATGCGTGATTTGGTCACACATTTTGATAGTTGGTGTTCGTCAGCTGCTGTTAAAACTTTTGCCGACTTGCAGGAGGTTATAATGCTGGAGCAGTTTAAAGATTGTCTTTTTGAGCGTATTTAATATATGTATTACTAAACTATTGCAGAGGCTTCTGCACTGGACGATTATTATTATCTAACACATTCTAGAAACAATAATGGTGGTTTTGGTTCCCGTTACACTAGGCGCAAATTTACGAAAACGATAGACAAAAGACGGGGTGAAAAGTGATCGTCTTTTATATGTGACTTTGAGAAAGTTTTTCAGTACTGTCAAAAGAGTCACTTTGCACTTAAATCTCGCTTTAATTCATTTTCACCCAATCGTAAACCGGCCATGTGTTGTCTCACTCTGGTTTCCCACAGTGGCTGAAGTGGTGCCAGATTTGAAGTTTTTTCTACCGTTCATTACAAAGGGGCATGTGTCCTTGGATGGCAGTAGTGAGTGGGTCCGTGTTAAACCATGACACTGGGTCAGTCACTGCATTTATTGTTATTCCTGCCTTGTTGTTTTCAAGTCAAACTTCTTGTGGCTCTGACTTTTCTGTTGTCGGAATGGGGTTAGCTTTTTTAAATAGTGCCACGTCATGAAATGATACTGGACTTAGATTTGTTTTAGGGTGAAGTGACCATGGCCGTGTGTCCATAATTGCCAGTAGATGGTGTCACTATGGTTTTGAATAATGATATTTGAGGTAGCCGGATCTGGGCTGACGTTTTGCCTCCAGCCCAGGTGTCCAGTGTTGTCCTGGCATGCAGTGTGCTTGATCAATCAATCAATCAATCAATCAATCAATGTTTATTTATATAGCCCTAAATCACAAATGTCTCAAAGGACTGTACAAATCATTACGACTACGACATCCTCGGAAGAACCCACAAAAGGGCAAGGAAAACTCACACCCAGTGGGCAGGGAGAATTCACATCCAGTGGGACGCCAGTGACAATGCTGACTATGAGAAACCTTGGAGAGGACCTCAGATGTGGGCAACCCCCCCCCCTGAAAATTAAATGCAGTTTTCTGAAGTATCTAGCACATGTGCAGTAACACGTTTAAAAAATATTGACTGATAAGAATGAGGAAGAGCTGGATATTTCTGACGTATTAAAACACGTATTTGCATGTCAGACTTAGCCTTTTTTTGGTTTAACTCCTATCTTACTGACAGGATGTAGTGTGTCTCCATAGCAATGTGACCTCGGATAATATTAAAGGTAACGTGCGGAGTTTCACAGGTTTGGGGTCTTGGTCCTGCACTCTTCAGCATCTAAATGTTGCTGCTCGGTGACATCATACGCAAATACAGTGTTAGCTTTCACTGTTATGCTGATGACACCCAATTCTCCATTATCCTAAAACTGACAAACACGAGAGATTGTAGTCACCTGGTGGTGTTTCTAAATGAAATTAAACAATGGAAGTCCAGCAACTTTTTGCATCTTAATGTTAAAGAATATAGAAATGCTGATTATCTGTCCTGATAACAACGGCACCTATTTAATAATACCACCTTACATTTGACAACCATACACTTACACAAAGCGATTCGGTAAAGAATCTTGGTATTATTATTTGCGTATCAGCCCCATGTAGGAGTAGATGATACTGTTATCTACCTGCTGCATCATGCTCACTCTCAACTGGATGGTGGGAAGGGCACTGTGAGGATCATGTTCTTTGATTTCTCCAGTGCCTTTAACACCATTCAGCCAATTCTGATGAGTGACAAGTTGCTCAGTATGTGTGTCATACTGTCCTTTTTTTTTTCTTTTTTTTTTTTTCTTTGTCATGAAAAAGGGACGTTTTTGTCTTGAAAAATTGAGGTTTTTGTGGTTGGTGCACTAATTGTAAGTGTATATTGTGTTTTTTTATGTTGATTTAATAAAAAAATGAAAAATATATATATATATATATTTTTTTTTTAATAAAATGAATTAAAAATTCTTCTGCGGCCCGGTGGTTGGGGACCACTGCTTTAATGTGTGCAGAAAGCTGTTGGAGATATTTTATCAGTCTGTTGTGGCCAGTACCCTATACTTCGCAGTGGTCTGTTGGGGGAGCAGCACCAGCATAAGGGACACAAACCGGATTGACCAACTAATCCGGAAAGCCAGCCAAACTACTGGCACGGAGTTGGAGGCGTTTGTTTCATTAAGGGACAGGAGGACACTGGACAAACTGCTGGCCATCATGGACAATCCTGCCCACCCACTCCACCAGACAATTGAGGGACAGCGGAGTTCATACTCCAACAGGCTCCTTCAGCTTTGTTCCCACAGTGTTTGATTTAAGAACTTCTTCATTCCACACTCCATCCAGCTGTATAATCACTCGCCATAAAGCAATAGATGATATCTGTCTATTACCTGACACCTGTCACTGTAATATTGTACATGGTAATTGTTATATATTGTATACATGATATAAACATAATATATTATTATACTGTATATCTGTACATATATTATGTAAATATTACATACATATGTTATATTTTACATCGCTATATTTAGTCTATTTATACCTGCATTGTCCTTTCCATCTTTACAATTTTCATCATTGTAACCGAGCTACTGTGTGGAATAATTTCCCTTGTGGATCATTAAAGTTTGTCTAAGTCTAAGTCTCTTATATTCGACCCAACTCTCATTTAAGTCACAAATTAAGAGTATTACTAAAACAGCCTTCCGTCCTCTCCGTAATATTGCAAAAATCCGTCCAATTTTTTCCACCACCGACGCTGAGATTATTATTCATGCGTTTGTTACGTCTCATCTCGATAACTGTAACGTATTATTTTCGAGTTTCCCTATGTCTAGCATTAAAAAATTACAGTTGGTACAAAATGTGGCTGCTAGACTTTTGACAAGAACAAGAAAGTTTACGCCTATACTGGCTTACCTGCGCTGACTTTCTGTGCACTTGAGATGCGAGTTTAATGTTTTACTACTTACATATAAAATACTAAACGCACTAGCTCCATCCTATCTTGCTGAGAGTATTGTACTATATGTTTGGGCCAGAAATCTGCATTCAAAGAACTCCGGCTTATTTGTGATTCCCAGAGCACAAAAAAGTCTGAAGGCTTTACAGCGTTTTCTATTCAGGTTTCAGTACTCTGGAATGCCCTACCGGTAACAGTTGGAAATGGTACCTCAGTAGAAACATTTTAGTTCCATCTTAAAACTAATTTGTATAGTCTAGGCTTTAAATAGACCCTTTTTAGACCATTTGATCTGCTGTCTCTCGTTTCTGCTCTGCCCCTCTCTCCTGTGTGGAAAGGTTATCAGATGACCACGGCTCAGCCTCCACAGAAGATGAGCTAGCTGTTTAAAGTCGGAACCCAGGATCAACCACTCCCCTTTGCATCAGTTGGTGACGTCTCTGCGCTGCTAACTTGTCTCTATTCAAGAAGATCTCCTGCTGGTCTCCCAATGGACTGGACTTGCACATGAAGTCGGGACAAGGGGTGACCAGTTCTTATGCAAAGTCGGTGACATCTCTGCACCCCGACGTGTCTACATGCAAGAGGATCCCCTGCTGGCCCCACTATGGACTGGACTCTCACATTATTAACTTTATCCACTTTGCATTCTTTGCACCAGTCACCCAGGGGGGTCCTCACATTTGCGGACCCTTCCAAGGTTTCTTATTGTTCCCATTGAGTTTTCTTGCCCCGATATGAGATCTGAGCCGAGAATGTCGTGGCTTGTGCAGCCCTTTGAGACATTTATGATTAAGGGCTATATAAGTAAACATTGATTGATTGATTGATTGATTTATTGATTGATTGACTGACTGATTGATTGATTGTGTCATTGGAGCTTCCGTAGTGATACATGACCAAGACCCATACTGAAACACGTCAATCTGTTATCAAAGAACCAAGCTTACATTGAGAAACCCAAATGTTTTTCTACAGGAGGGTTATTCTGTAGTCCCCACATAGAGGGAAGCCTGCTACACATAATTATTATTCACAAAATTAAGCTTCTTTTCCACAATATGTACACGGATAGAACATGTTTCATCACCTCTATATCAGATATTGCAGACTCCAGGGCACAGCTCCAATTGATGAGTCCCTCTGAGCGAAAGATCAAATCTGCGTCACACAATCGGACAAAGGCCTCAGTAACAGCCTTACTGAAATCCTGAAACCAAGGACACAGTAATGTCAATCATTTTACACACGTTATGTTGAAAATACCAGATAATAACTAAGAAACATGATTAAAAATAACATATTGTAATTTTTGGTGTTGAGATCCTGTTGAGGGCAGAACAGTGGATGTGTAGTAAAAACATTTGCCTCCCATAGCTTCAATCTTGGCTGTGTGTAGTTAACATGCCATAACTGTGCCTGGTTTCCTTCAACAGTAAAAAAAAAAAAAAAGCCATATTACGCATTATTTAGATGTGAATGTAACATTGCTTGTCTGACTACCAGTCCACATTTGTCGGCCTCTCACTGAAAGTCAGGAATGGGCTTCAGCTCATATGATGCATAGAAAATCAATGAAAAATGTAGATGTGAAGTCCTCTGAAAATACTTGCAATAACATATCAATAGCTTTCACAACAAGGAGGACAAATGCCATGTGACGCTACATATTGGCTACCAGCAGATTTGAGTAGAGGGTAAGTTTAGTGTTACATCTCTTCCATCCATCCATTTTCTATCGCTTGTCTCTTTCAAGTTCGCAGGGGCTGCTGGAGGCTCAGCTGCATTCGGGCGGAAGGCGGTGTACACCCTTGACAAGCCAACACAGATAGACACACAACATTCACACTCTCAATCACCATAAATGATTCCTGGGCGCGGCACCGCTGCTGCCCATTGCTCCCCTCACTTCCCAGGGGGTGATCAAGGGGATGGGTCAAATGCAGAGGACAAATTCCACCACACCTAGTGTGTGTGTGACAATCATTGGTACTTTAATTTTAACTTTAACTAACATTCACACACTAGGGTCAATTTAGTGTTGCCAATCAACCTATTCCAAGGTGCATGTCTTCTAAAGTGGGTAGAAGCCGGAGTACCCGAAAGGATAACACGGGGATAACATGCATCTCTTATGTGTGGTTATTAACAATTCAATGTGTGTATTAATAACTGCCTTAGTGGTTATAGTGTTCTTTAAAAGCATAGACACAAATGCTAACTGTCACTTGAGTGTGTCAATAATACTTTGGATGATATTCTAACTTTGATCAAGCAAAAATCTCTGCTGGTTATAGATGCTGAGCGAGCACAAAAAGAGATTGAAACATTGGAGCAGATGGAAAAAGAGAGAGTCAGGACCGGTGTGACTTGTTGCTGCAAATATGGAACTAGGAGTCAAGCTATGTCGATATAAATGGTGTGCTTACCCAAAATAAACGGGAAAAACAAAGTCCTTGGCCAGCTTGACCAAATGCAAAACTGTCCATCAAGAAGAGATGGGGGAAATATTCAATGTTTAGATGTATTTCAATTCGGAAATGGACGCTCATTGATCCGATTAGTAAACGTCAAAATTCAATAATCATTTTATTCATTTAAAGCAGACAGTTCTACAATTTGGCTGACTGCAGTGAGTCACCTCACTGTGAGAGGCCACCGGTTTTTGGGTGCATTTTTTTCTGCTGAGTCGGAGTCCAACCCTCACTGGAAATGTGTTCGTTTGCGGACCAAGCAAAAAAATCAGCCTGAGACAGATCATAGCTCAGCGTTCTGGCGAGCCAGCCAAAGCAAAGTCCACTTTCCATACACTTTCAGAGATGCTCATTGTGCAATGGGTGGGACAAACCCAGTAATTTGGCCAATAACTTTCTAGTTACGCAGCATTGGAGCAACTAACTATGCTCCACCAGTGAAGTCAAAAGTCAACGCTGTTTAATGAACTATGATGCTATGAGAATGAATGAGAAGAAAGTTGCGTCAAACTAAATTTGAACTACTGTTCTGTGTAGATCGAGAACAACACTACAAGCCGGAACTAATAATGCTGCACTTCAATCAATAAGGAACTTCAACTGACTAAAAAAAAATAATAATAATCATTCATACTCTTCAAACTGTTAATGTTGCACTTGCACACTCTTTAAAAAAGCAGTGTGAATCAGGGTGTCTGCATGTGTTAAACATGTGTCTCACTTCATCCATAGTAAAACAGGCTCTGCTCCAGTCCAGGGACGCACCAAGTTTCCTTAACTGATGATAGATTTCCTCTCCTTTCCTGACACAAAACCAGTGCATGTTTTTAGCAATGGTGACATAGCCAATACATGTACAGTAGTATATTCAAGCATATATGGACAAAGAGAGACTAGACTCACTCATGTTTCCATTTCCAAACCTCCTTTAAAAATTCTTCTCTAGTGAAGTCTTTTCTCCGTTTCCCAGTTTCCCGGAGCAGCATCCTCTCCACCACGGTCTGATTTGAAACATATGATATGACAATACAATGATTCAGTACCAAATACATACAGTAAGAGAACATTCCAAGTATGTTTATCCTACAATGATAGAAGCCTCTTGCAATACTACACTGTGATAGAATGGGGTGAAAAAGTGACTTACCTGTGTTGCTATTCCTGCATGATCACATCCAGGTACCCACAATACTCTCTGGCCCTGCATCCTTCTCCTTTTGAATCGAAGAAAGTAAAGTAAGTATAAATTACTTCTTATTGCCTAGAGCTGTCTTCACCAAAAGTTTGCTTCATCTGTCATCCAGCAACATTTTGCATCAGATATTGGCAATTACCATCGAACCAAAGCATCTTCTATAGCTACAGTCAGAGCATGTCCCAGATGCAGAGTCCCAGTTACATTTGGTGGAGGGATACACAGCACAAAATTCTGATCCACAGCATGAGATAATTTCGTCTGGCAAGGAAAAAAAACAAACACACGTCATACATTGTATGGCATCTGCGTGAGAGGGTAACTGCACTTTTTTGAATGCATTCTAATTTGGAATGTTCAGCAAATACGAGGTGGCTGAGACATCCGTCAACCGCAAAGAATACTCCATTTACATGTTATGACCTGCATATACACCAAGTATTCACGACATTGTTATTATAAGCGACGAGGATCTAGCTTTAGCTGTGCCGTGTTCATAGAAAGCTAACGAGCTTATGCAGCTATTGACATACTGAGCCGGTGAATTGCTACATTGCCTTTGAGTTGGTAAAAGTTAATTCTAAATTACAAATCATGTCTCTCCCTTGAATAATAAAAGGTTGTGTTTATACACCAAGAATTTAAGTCAACTTTGACATCCAACTTTGACCTCGAGATTGCGAGAAGGACATGAAAAGACGCTTGGTTTATTTTTTTTTTTTTTTACCTGCGTGAGGATTATGGTTGATCCTTTATCTGAACAGGAAAACATGAACATCCTATTAGTTGGCCTCCCAGTGAGAGTTAACATTGTACAGTAGGTGATTGTTTTATTATGTTGGTAGTATGTATAGTATTTCTCAAGTGAGTACACTTAGCAATACTGCTACTTGCTGAATCTGCTTATTACCCATTTTGTAAAATTTGTAGCTCATCCTCCATTTATACATTCAGGTTAAAAAATATAAGGTTCTAGATCATCATATGTCCCAAAGTAGTCGTTGTCGGCTCTCATGAAGTCTGCCATGATTAGTAGTAGTTGTTATTGTTGCACAAAATAGCGAAGCTTTCTGTATCATTAATGCGCCATCGTATGTGTAAAATGAGCAAAATACGTAAACATTGTGTTATTATGAATGTGATTGTTACTACATTACATTCATATTCACAGCGTGTATATAAAACATTAATGGAGATTTTTAGATGTGTTTTACAGCCCTTTTTAGGCTGATAGAGCGAATCACATTAATGGACTTAATTAGTGGACTCTTGCTGGTGTTTATTTAAGAATTAGAATGCATTAAAGGCCTACTGAAACCCACTACTATCGACCACGCAGTCTGATAGTTTATATATCAATGATGAAATCTTAACATTGCAACACATGCCAATAGGCCGGTATCGTTTACTAAATTGCAATTTTAAATTTCTCGCGAGGTATCCTGTTGAAAACGTCGCGGAATGATGACGTTTATGTTGACGCGTGTTTGTGACGTTATTGGTTGGAGCGGACATTTCAGCCCAGCACCACTCACGGCTAAAAGTCGTCTCTTTTCATCGCATAATTACACGGTATTTTGAACATCTGTGTTGCTGAATCTTTTGCAATTTGTTCAATTAATAATGGAGACTATAAAGAACAATGCTGTTGGTGGAAAGCGGTGGATTGCAGCTGCCTTAGCAACCGAAACACAGCCGGTGTTTCTTTGTTTGTTGTGAAGCTTTAACACAGAGTGGTCAAGCGAACATGTTTCTCTACCAAATGTCAACCAATTGTGTTATTAAATCGGCTCTCACCGGAAACTTCAGCGGATTATGCGACCTCCGCCTGCAGCTGTCAAAAAGGCAGCTGTGATCTTGGCTCCTCCATTGGCTTCTCTCAGAGACACTGGCGTTCACCGCAGCCCTCTGACTTTCAGGTATGACTTTATAATTTCACTAAAACACTATTAACACAATAAGCAGATAAAAGGATTTTCCAGAATTATCCTAGTAAATGTGTACATCTGAATCGCTGCCACTGACACGGCGCCTTTTTTTTTTTTGTGCTTCACTCTAACTTTCCTCATCCACGAATATTTCATCCTCGCTCAAATTAATGGGGAAATCGTCGCTTTCTCGGTAGGAATCGCTCTCGCTGCTGGTGGCTATGATTATAAACAATGTGAGGATGTGAGGAGCCCTCACACCGGGGACGTCACGCGCACATCGTCTACTACTTCCGGTACAGGCAAGGCTTTTTTATTAGCGACCAAAGGTTGCAAACTTTATCGTCGATGTTCTCTACTAAATTCTTTCAGCAAAAATATGGCAATATCGCGAAATGATCAAGTATGACACATAGAATGGACCTGCTATCCCAGTTTAAATAAGAAAATCTCATTTCAGTAGGCCTTTAAAAAGAAGAAAAACATCTGTTTTCGTCTCAAGGACTGTGGAAGACAGACAAAAGTGCAGTTTCCCTTTAACATTACATAGGAATGAGTTTGTTTGGTTTTTTTCTAAAAAAAAACATATATATTTTTTTCAATTCAAATACTACCCAGTCAAATGTGTATTTTGGCGGTCAATAACTTAAGTTGGTGAATTGACTTTAATACTTCGGAAAATATGTATTGTTTACATTTTTAACCAATACAAAGGCGTTACAATGGTGTCTGAACTGGCACTAAAAATATTTTCAAACTGTCATGCAAATGATTGTAGAAAACAAAACAAAAAACACAAACCAGAGATTTGTAATCTAATTTAGTGTAACAAAGTAATACATTAAAAAGTAAGAGATGAGATTCACAACCAATTGTCATAATTGCGGCAATACAAAACAGAAAACGTTTAAAAGAAAAAAATTACTTGCTTGTGTTGTAATTTTGATGCTCTTAATTCCGGGGGTCAATGAATACAAACTCACTTTCTGTAATTGTTATTGGTTTCAAATGAGGAAGTGCTGTGTTGTTATGGCTACAGGGTAGCGCTTGCAGCGTTATGAGGGCTGATGTTGGTGTGTTAAGGGTCAAGTCAAAAAAGAGTGTCAGACTGTGTGCTTCGCTACACATTACACATAAAAACATTTTGGATTCATTTTATTTTTTTATTTATTTCACCATAAATTTCAGTCCTATACAAAAATATCAAACATGTAATGTTTTATTTTGAAACTTTTGAAGGATTTTTGATTAGATACATTCAGGTTCAACTTAGTATAAAAGCTAATGCTATGCAAATTTATACTAATTGATGACTGTCACATCATTTGATCAAAGGGCCTTTAAAGGGTTAAAATAAAAAATAAAAAATAAAAACATTACATGTTTGGTATTTTTTGCTTAGGGCTGAAGTTGTTTGAGATATCTGAGCAGGGAAAGTAAACTAAAGTACAAGTAAAGTAAGGTAGACTTTCAGGTAACCAACCACTCGAGGTAAAAGAGCATGATCGGTCAATAATTAATTGCGCAAATTAATCTGCGTGGATACATGTATAAAGTGATATTTTTTGTGATTATTCACATGGGTTAATCTGTTAACTTTGACAGCCGTAAAAGATGGATGTACAGTGTGAATGTACATGTATTTAATGTGACAAGCGAGAAGTAAGAAAGTCCATGTGTTGTGTGGTATATTTGAAATATCTCACATGCTGCTCGGGGCTGAAGAATCTCTCTTTCTCCCACCACTGATACCATCTGGACTCCACATAATCTGGACTGTATACGGATGGGAGAGGCAAGGTTGTGTCTGCAAATATAAATGCTGTAAGAACACTTTTTTTAAGGACAAAGAGGTAAAGGTGCAAAAACTTTAAAAACATAGAAATTATCCAAAACCCTCAACCATGAAGCTGGCTTTTTGTGTCAAACAATTTAAGCTTTTGATACATCAACCACAGAGTTGCTGTGGATTATTTTTTATTAAATATGGTTCATTTTTATTCTATCTTAATCACTGCTCCATTTTGCATGTGCAAAGAGACTCAAAAAAAGTGAATATGTATGCACATAACTTTATTCATTATTGATGCCCTGAATATGTGATTACAGCATTTGAATATGCAGTTTTCCTGTTGAATGTGTTTTATTGTGTTTGTGTATTTTTGGTTTTGGGTCCGTTTTGTGTTTGGTGCTCCATTGATATGCCCAAGTAATGCTGTAAAAACACATACTACAGACCTTTCTTTGACCCAGGCGGTATATGAGCAGTGTAGAGAATCCTCTCCTTCTCGGTCCATTTCACAAGTTCTTCATCAGCTTTCTAAAACCAAAACCCATCACATATTACGTTATAAAAATGGCAAAACATTTCACTCATTTCATTTATAGCAAATAATATCCTAATTAGAGATTCTCAAACTTTTTGCACCAAGAACCAACTCAGAAAACACTTGGCTCTCCAAGTATATCCATAATGACCAACAATAAAATACAGTAGTGTAGGAGGTCTAAATATTCATAAAAAAACAAGGCAGGGTTTTTATTTAACAATTATATTAAATACTTTGACCAATTTAATATTACACACAGTTTGAACAGTAACGTCCTTGAATTTAAGTGATTTTTTTGGTGTACCACAGTTTGAGAATACATCCATCCATCCATTTTCTACCGCTTATTCCCTTTCGGGGTCGCGGGGGGCGCTGGCGCCTATCTCAGCTACAATCGGGCGGAAGGCGGGGTACACCCTGGACAAGTCGCCACCTTATTGCAGGGCCAACACAGATAGACAGACAACATTCACACTCACATTCACACACTAGGGCCAATTTAGTGTTGCCAATCAACCTATCCCCAGGTGCATGTCTTTGGAAGTGGGAGGAAGCCGGAGTACCCGGAGGGAACCCACGCATTCACGGGGAGAACATGCAAACTCCACACAGTTTGAGAATCGTTGATCGAAAAATACAGTTTAAGTACACTTACATTGTGTTGAGTTGACAATATGGCATTTTCCCTCTGTTTTCTCCGCTTCTGTTTCTCAGCTTGAAGACGCAGATGTGAATTTGACTTGGCAGTCGGTGATGTTAAAGGCTTGTTTGAGATACTGGAGCACAGTCGAATAGTTTCTCTCTGTGCCAGTCTTTGAACACGAATTGACCCCCACATCCCTAAATAACAGGCCGCTGTGGTTCCATAAACAAGAAGGTATGCAGTACGGTGTGTATATATATATATATATATATATATATATATATATATATATATATATATATATATATATATATATATATATATATATATATATATATATATATATACACACAATTTAAAAAGTCTGTATTTCTGAACTGGGATCTCATATTTACATACTTACTTGTCCAGGGTGTACACTGCCTTCCCACTGAGTGCAGCTGGGACAGGCTCCTGCTCCCCGCAACCCCGAGGGGGACAAGCGGTAGAAATGGATGGTTCGACTTGTACTTTCTCAAGTGTCCAACAATATCTTCGAGAACCTTTCATTTACTTAAATGCTCTATATTACTACGCTATAATATGATGTAGTTACACATTTAAAATCAACTCAACAGTCACGCGATGAAGAAGTAATTTTTAAAATAAGTTGTTGAAATGTCACAGCGAGAATGTTCTTTGTCCTTTTTGACAGAACGGAAAACAGGAAGTCAAACCTGTCCGTCTACAAATATCTTCCCCATCCTATCCTGTTAGATAACAACGAAACAGAAATAAAACATCCGGATGTTTTTCAAAATAATACAAGTGTAGCGAGGTGCAGGTAGGTAAAATTAAATATAAACTCATTGATCTCTCGTGTAGCATACAGTTAGATTTATAACACAAAATTGTGACTGCATACTGTGCGTGTTTTCTTATATGGGCAGGAATGTTTGTGATGTATGTAGAATTGGATACACTTCCGTTTTCAACATGGCCTAATTGTTATGTCTTGATCTCTGACTATATTGGTTGTCCACATCCCATCAGAGTACGAATCCATCCGCCCTCCTTTCATATTAATCTTCTGTTTACAATATCTTGTAATTTAGGAATACGGACAGCGGTGGGAATTGACTGTCGGACGCCAAAGCAGTACTTGTCGTAAAAGTTAGCTAACGTTGGCGTGAGCAAAGCAGCTACAGGGATGGCGGAGGTTCCTGGGACGTCAAGTGAGACGATAACGGAGACTATTCAAACCAGCACGCCGCCACCACCCCAACAGGTAAACCCCAAAAAGTTTACGTAAGACATGTTTTTTTTCTCCAATACGCGTTGTAATGGTTTATACGCCCTTCAGCTGCCAACTCAAACGAGGCCTGTCTGTAGCCTGTGTATGTGTGTGTATGTGTGTATGTGTGTATGTGTGTGTGTGTGTGTGTGTGTGTGTGTGTGTGTGTGTGTGTGTGTGTGTGTGTGTGTGTAAAACAACATTTAATGGGACGGCATGACTCAAATGGTAGTTGTGGCTCAGATGGTAGCAACTTGAGGGTACCAGGTTCGATTCCAGCTTCCACCTTCTTAGTCATGGCCGGTGTGTCTTTGGGCAAGACACTTCACCCACATTTCTCCCAGTGTCACTCACATTAGTGTATGAATGTAATGAATGTTTGGCGGCGGTGAAAGGGGACATAGGTGCAAATTGGCAGCCATGCTTTCGTCAGTCTACCCCAGGGTAGATGTGGCTACAAATGTAGCTTACCACCATCAATGTGTGAATGTGGATGGATGAATGATGGGTTCTCTGTTTTCTGTAAAGTGCTTTGAGTGTCTAGAAAAGCGCTATATAAATTGAATCCATTATTATTACAGTATTTATAGAAGCCGCACTCACAACATTTTTGAAGAAAAAAATATGTTCACATATATTAGCCACACTGGAATATAAACCGCAGATATATACGTTGCAAAATTAGTTATTTACACAGTCAGATTCTGTAAATGTTAATTTTCATACCTTATTCGTTTCCAATCGGTGCCTGTTACACGGCAAAAAAATGGATAATCAAACAAAACAGAACTCAACATCATGGACCCACTACCTCTTCAATCAGGTAAACAAACTCAAGAACTCCACTGTGACGTTTTGGTGACTTTACTAAGAAATGTGCGTAATTGAAACAACACAAAAATAATGCTGTTGTAAGTTAATTATACTAACAGACACTCGCAAACATGTTAGCATATTAGCTATTGCTAACGACTAAGAAGGATATTCGTTAAGAAATTATCGATGTCGGTGCCATTATCGAATCCTCTTATCAAAACAATTCCTTATCGAATCTCTTATCGAATCCAGGTAGGTTGTTGTGTGTGCACCTTGTGTGTGCACTGAGTTCCAAAAGCCGTAGATGTTATAGGACTGGGCAGGCACGCTGTTTATATGGAGGAAAGGCGGACGTGACTGAGGACAGCATGCGGATGTTAAAGGGTGAAGGTTTCAGGTGAGAGAGGACGCTAAAGGCACGCCAGCAGTGAACGTATAGTGCTGTTATGTGCGTGGTAAATAAAAAAAATTGCCGACAAACACACCACGGACATGGACGAGGTGCCGCTCACTTTCGACATCCCGTTGAAGCTCACTGTGGAGAAGAAGGGGACCAGCACGGTAGAGAATCGATACGCACAACGGGGCAAGAGAAGTCGGCTTTTACTGTTGTGCTAGCTTGCTATGCTAATGGACAAAAACTGCCACCTATAATGATTTCCAAGGGGAAGACGCTGCCGAAAGAAAAGTTTCCATCTGAAGTCATGATTAAGGCATGACGAAGGAACTCCTTACATGGGTGTAAACAGGACGTTCAGAGTGAAGTTGTGAGCGTCATGGGAGCGATGGATGACAGACAAAAACAGCTTCACCAAAACTGGGAGGCAGCGTCGGGCGAGTTACGCCACAATTTGTGAATGGATCGTGGATGCTTGAACTAACTTGTGTTTGCGCTGTTGTTCGAGCTTTCGCAAAAGCCAGCATTTTTTCCGAGGAGCCCCACGGCAAGGAGACTGACTTTGAAAATGATGAGAAGGAATCTCGCGTGTTTGATGGAGAACTTGCCCAGCTGTTCATTTCGGACACAGAAGATGAGGACTTTGATGGATTTGTTGATGAGGATTGATCAAAAAATAATGTGAGTACATTGATAAATAATTCAATAAAGTACAACCAAACTCAGCTTTCCTCCTGCTGCCTTTTGGGGCGGTATAGCTTGGTTGGTAGAGTGGCCGTGCCAGCAACTTGAGGGTTCCAGGTTCGATCCCTGCTTCAGCCATCCTAGTCACTGCCGTTGTGTCCTTGGGCAAGATGCTTTACCCACCTGCTCCCAGTGCCACCCACAGTGGTTTAAATGTAACTTAGATATTGAGTTTCACTTTGTAAAGCACTTTGAGTCACTAGAGAAAAGCGCTACATAAATATAATTTACTTCAGTTTTTGAAACAGCGTCCATGCATGCTAACGTATGTTTTAAGACAGCGTACACAGCAAAAAGTCCAGTGTTGAATTAACTCTCACAGAGTTGATTTTAACACTTTTTCAGGGTTAAATTAACACTTTCAAAATAGTTGAACATTTTACACTCGGCCAGAGTTCTTCCTTTAACTCACAAAACAGAGTTAAAATAACACTGAATGATTAGACAAATAACACTGCTCTGAGTTACTTTTCTATATTTAGGTAGTGTTAGTTTAACTCCATGAAGTGTCATTCATTGACATTAATATAATGTTAAAATAAATTATGCAAATGAATTCCAATGAACATTATCATTTTCAACAATCATTTATTTTTGCCACACAGTCATTAATACAGTTGACCTAAAACATAATGAATGAAGGTAAAATGTACAAACTTTCATCTGAAACATTGCATGAGCTTTGGATATCAAATGGTTTGTGAAATTTAAGCTCAGACATTTTTATTATAAACCTTTGCTCACTTTGTGATACCCTGAATGCATGATAATGACAATCAAAATTATCTGTGAATAGCTTGATTGTCATAAAAAAAATGTGGTCTTCAACCAAAAGTATATCACGTATTTGACAAAAGACTGGAATGTCTTCTTCCATTGCACTGCAAACAACAAGCCCAACTTTATATTCATCAAAATGTGCTTTGAAAAGTTCATCAAATGCCCCAAGGGAGCGGTTTGCCTGGCATGGGATGAGATGCTTATCCATGGCAATGTAAAAGCTGTCCATCTTGCTCTTCTGACGGCCAACAGCGAGGAGGTATGGCTGCCGTCCCTGCTGGTTGCGGAGATGCTCCTCCATACTGCAGCATGACTTAGGTTGAGATAAGGAAACTAAGTATTAGACACCAGAATATTGTGCTGCCACAAAAAAACAACATTATTAAAGTCATTATTCAAACATCCTCTCAATCTCAGTGCAAAGATAGGAATGAGTGTTAAGACTTAATTTAAGTTTCATTCACTTTTTAACTGCCTTCATTTTCACATGTGGCTAAGAACATGACACATGACAAGTAGTTATCACTTTCATAATATTACCTTATGAAAGACAACAAGTCTCTCAATGGCATCACATGCACTGATTTTTGGAGACTTCGGTCCTCCTGGTGGTGGTGGAAAGAGATGTATGAGCAACAACAGGGAGGCCATTTCATGGTCGTAAGCTGAGGACAAAGATTCACAAGAATTAACTCAAGAATTTTCAAATTTCCTCCATCTACTGTTCATATTTATTCCAAATATCAGATACATTTTCAGAGATACAGGAGATACTTTAAAACAAGAAAAACAAATACAACTCACATGTTGCCTCATCACTTCCAATGGAACATTCTGCTGACTGTAACAAGCGCCGCAACTCTGGTGTTGAAGTAAGTCGCTTAGCCTCTTTTATGATGTTTGGTTTGAAGAACACACCCCACTTCTGAAGCAGCCTGGAGGATGTCTCATCATCAAATAGGAGAATGAAGTCTTGCTCCACCTTTAAGAAAGAAGATATTTAACTACCACCGAAGGAAATACTTTCAAATGTCAGGCTGCTCCAAACATCTCATTCCAAACTTACCAATCCTTTTGTATCCAAGAATCTTGGGAAGATGGAGAGAGTATCACCACTTGTACCTGGGTCATTAACAAGCTTCTGACGGTGCTGAAATGTCTCTCTCATCTTCTGGAGAATCACGGAATTGTCTGTGGTGTGGTTGAGCAAAGATACTGCCTCTTGACAAGCATCCCCATCAAGCTGACTGTCGACATTGACAATCCTGTGGAACTTTGGGCCTCCTGAAGAAAGGTTCAAAGGGCTACTTGGTGGCGCCTCAGATCCACGCCAAATTTTCCTTTGGACTGTTTTCAGACGCCAAGAAATGTATCCTGTGCTACTAGCAGCATCATAGAAGTGTTCCTGAAATGAAAAAAGATTAAATTCATTGTCATACTTAGTTCATGAGAAATCTCAGAGAATTCATATCAGTGCTATGCACATAGCATCAGGGCCAAAAATTGCAATTATTGAAATAAATGTTGATGCAAGAATGACATGAAAATAGTCATATAAATAATAAAAATAAGAATTACACAGCCTTTCTTGGTGTATGGATCCTTGAGAGACGGGAACAGTGTCACTATGCCAAGAGCATATTCCTCTCTGACTGCCTTAGTGGGGAGGTTTCTGATAGAGATATCAAATTTTTAATCTAGATCCATGTAATGGCCATGTTGTTATCAAGCACAAAAAAATAGAATGTAAAAACATACATACCCATGACTATCAATCATGTGAGCCACCAGTATGTTGACCATTTGTCGTCTTGTGATATCTGTTAGGGTTTCTGTTGTTTGGTACTCCTGAAGTACTGGCGGTGGCCAGACTTGTCTTTTAACACAGCTTCAATCAACTGATAAAAAACAAAAACATGAAAATGCAAAATATGGTGATAAACAGCTATTCTTGACACGCAAAAACTGTTTTAATGTGTAAAAAAACCTCAAGAGAATCAAGCTTTGTTCAAACCTGTTTAGCTGATGTTGCATCATGCTTATTCTCTTTTCGCTGTCTCTTATGAGGGATCTCATCCATGGTAAGAGTTTCGCTTGAGTTGAAGCTAGAGTCAGAGATCTCAGATGCAGAGGACAAGTACAGGTCTGAAAATTCTAAAGGAATAAAAAAAAAAACATTTGATAATTTTATTCAGTAGTGTACAGAGTGCCTGATAATACATGATTTTATATCTCACCCTGGCTTGAGAATATTGTCAGCACCACATTGCCTTGTCCAACCAGGTCGCTGAATATTTCCGCATCAACTTCTGTCCCTGTTGCATCCTTGTACATAATGCTTGCATCGGGTGGCAGGCAAAATCTCTCAATGACTGGAAAACAGTATGAGAAAATTGTGATTTATGTGCATTATGTGCAGTGTCATTTGTCTCACAGCAAATGACTGTTCAAGTTAGATGGAGTCATCCACTGCTGATTTTTTCCCTCAAGTAACCCTGACACTTCTTAAGTCCAAATTTAAAAGATAAGTATTTGCTTTTCTCAGTTAACTGTTCTTGTGTATAAAATGCTTTACATTCTAGGTGGCACACATGTTGAGTAAATTATCCCCATTTATAAAGGAATCTGCTTCAGGCATGTAAAGACACCAGAGTATACAACATGAGGTTTTTAAAGAAAGTAGGTCTATTTTTAAACAGTTTTTAAGGCATGATTAAGTAAATTGAAACACCTTTTTCATGGAATTGGAGAAAGTCAAATTGTCCCTCAACGTCATCCAGCTTCACATACTTCTGCTGTTGGTTGTACTTCACCTGGACCAGCATCTTCCCTGAGACATGCAAAACATATATTAAAGAAAGTAAATATTTAAAGAAAGAACAGTTTAGAGGTCAATGTGTCACAGTAAAGGATAAGATTTGTTAATATTTTGCAGGGGCCTCTATCAATAATTTTCTTTTTCATTCCTAAATGATTGCTTTATAATATATATATATATATATATATATATATATATATATATATATATATATATATATATATACATATATACATGAGACAGAGAGAGGGAGATAATTTTGAAAGGGATCACAATTGAATATTGTAATTTAAACTAAATGTTAGAGCAGTAACAGTAATTTCTACAACAGAAAAGTCACAATATCATCTGAACAATATCTCACTGGAAACAAGTCATTTTAATCATATTCCTGTTGTCACAATATTGAATAATTTCAAAATAGGATTAAAAACACAGCAAAAAAGAAAAAAAAAAGTTATTCTTCCTGTCCTATCTCTTTCCTCCTTTCTCAGCTGTTTATGTGGCAGTGAGGGCTGGTTGGCTCTGCCAGCAGAAACTTTTAACACAATAATTTCAGTGGCGAGTTATGGTTAACAGAAAGTATAAGGACAACGACTGCTAGATTGTTTGCTACAGCTTAAAGATGAGCTAGCATGCTGTGCCAGAGGATAAATGAGAGATGGAGGAGCAAACGGATTAAAAAGTATTTCACATGTTTGCGCAGGTTTTACAGATGTTTATACTCGAGGAGGTTTTTCTTCACATACAGTACTTACAGTTAGATGTCGTCAAACTGATGTTACAGTTACTGTCATTTCACGGGATCCACCGTAACCTCTGCTCTGCTGCTCACTGACGTGCGTGTGTTTCTGTGCCCCTGAGAACAGAGGAGAGGCTGCAGCTATATTAATTTGTACCAAATCAAGAAATAAACTAACAATCAGTTCTTACATTTATATATTCCTAGGTCAAGACAGATTCAGATGCTTGTAAAGGCCCTGGTATGAATTAAATACTAAATTAAATTAAATCTCATTTTATATTTAATACAATATGTCAATGACCCAGTGAATACCCTGATAATAAATAACACCAAAACTTTAAGAGTAGCAATAAATGAACCAGTAACTACTGAGCTTATCCCTACGCAGACAAAATTGGACAGGAGAAACATGTCTCCACTTGTTTTTGCAGTTTTTTGAAGTTTAGAGTGTGAGGCACAAAATAACAAAAGCCCCCACAACTGTTAGTTCCAGGCTTAAATAAGATTTTGTACAGTAAAAACTTTGTTTATCATGGCTTTGAGGAAGTGACTTACTATCATTTTTAAAGTTTAAGTGACTTGCTACTACTGTCTGCTAGCTTAGAAATGCAAGCTAATAGCATGACCGATTTTGTTGTTCAGAACTGGTGACAAAAAAAGCTTAGTTGCTAAAACACATATTCTCCATACATGTTTTATTGTACATGCTACATTTCACAGCATTAATTTGCAGCTGTTTCAGTAAATTTGATTAAATTGCACTTACCTTGTGGAACTGCAGGAGAGAAGCGAAATGGTTCCTATTGTCTCTTTTCCCTCCAAGTGAAGTGAAATGCAGGGCGGGGCTTAATTGCATCTCAGCAGAGTTAAACTAACTCATGAGTGATCAACTCTGTCAAATAACTCAAGCACTGAACACTATTTAAATCAGAATGTGTTAAATTCACACTTTGGGAGTTGAAATTAACACGGGAATGTTTAACCCTGAAATTTCAACACTCCAATTTTTGCTGTGTATATTTAACCATGCCTGCGCCCAAAAATAAGCTGCGCCTTATTTATGCGTTAAATACAGAAATAGTACCCGTAACTGGCACAGCGACTTTTAATACGGTGCGCCCTATGGTCGCGAAAATACAGTATAGTGGTCTCGATAACGGGAACCAGTTCTCTAAGAGGGATTCGAATCCATGGAATCGGTTCTTTTCTTATCAAAGCATTGGGAGAACCGGTTTTCGAACATCATCCCTACTAACGACGCTAGCGTCATGACATTGAGGGATCTGAATTTTCCACGTTTTTAACATTAATTTTTGTGTCAAAAATATCACTTCTGACATTTTTAATGTAATACCCAAAAAATTGGTTTCAAACGAAATTTGTTGAAGGGTTGCCTCAGCCGCAGGAACTCTGAATTGCAGGACATGGAGATCAAGGGAGCTGACACAAGCTTGCGTGTAGGACTGCAACAATTAATCAACATTGTCGACATTAAAAATGTTCGTTGACAATAGTCATGATGTCATCACTCATGTTTTTCCAGCCTGTGATGGGTTGTTCGCAAAACATTGTCAGTGATAACATGTGAAGTGCGAGAATATTTCCTCTTATTCTTGTTAAGAACATAAATACCTTGCTCATTTTGCAAAGCGGACCTTGTTTTTATGGCAGTACATCCATGATACGCGAGCATTTAAAGCGGAGACATTATGTTGTACATTTGGAGGGTTAAGCTAATAAGAGTTAGTCGAAGTTGTGTGAAAAATAACTTTAACTATCATTTTAGTCAAAGTCAGTCACTTAAACTTTGTCGACATCAATTCAAGTACGTTTTAATTGTTTATATTTGTTTATATGTGTAACACATATACATACATACACATACTTACACATATATATACATACATATCAATCAATCAATCAATGTTTTTTATATAGCCCTAAATCACAAGTGTCTCAAAGGGCTGTACAAGCCACATGTGTTAGGGCTGTGGATCTTTAGGTGTCCCACGATTCGATTCAATATCGATTCTTGGGGTCATAATATATCGATTTTTTTCGATTCGATTCTCGATTCAAAAACAATATTTTTCCGAATCAAAACGATTCTGTATTCATTCAATACGTAGGATTTCAGCAAGATCTACCCCAGTCTGCTGACATGCAAGCAGAATAGTATATTTAAAAAAAAAAAGCTTTTATAATTGTAAAGGACAATATTTTATCAACTGACTGCAATAATGTAAATTTGTTTTAGCTATTAAACGAACCAAAAATATGACTTATTTTATCTTTGTGAAAACATTGGACACAGTGTGTTTTCAAGCTTATGACATGCGATGCAAGTGTAAGCCACCGTAACACTATTTTTATTTATTTTTATTTTTATAAATGTCTATGAGCGATGTCAATGAGCGATTTTTAATCACTGCTATGCTGAAATTATAACTAATATTGATACTGTTGTTGATAATATTCATTTTTTTTTCACTACTTTTGGTTTGTTCTTGGTTGTGTTTGTGTCTTTTCAATTGCTCTGTTTATTGCAGTTCTGAGGGTTACTGGGTCAGGTTTGATTTTGGAATTGGATTGCATTGGTATGATATTGTGGTGTAGTGGTTTGTTGGATTGATGATAAAAAAAAAAAAAAATTTAAAATGAGAATCGATTCTGAATCGCATAATGTATTCGATTCGATTCGTATTCCAATCGATTTTTTCCCAAACCCCTAATATGTATACATATATATACACACACATACATACATACATACATACATATATATATACATACATACACATGTATACCTACACACATACATAGACACACATATATATATATATACATACATATCTACATATACACATACATACCTACATACATACACACATTTTATACCCATATATACATATACATATGCATGCATACACGTGTACATACATGTACATACATACACATATATATACATACACACACCCACACATGTATACAAATATACATACACACAAATACACATACATATGTACATACACACATATACACCTATACACATGTACACATGTATGCATGTACACACATACATTCACGTACACACACACATGCATTCACATATATACATATACCGTACATACATACAAACAAGGGGCCTGGTCATCAACAGTGTCCAGCGCCACCAAACCCCGCAACCCATCATGCACGTCCAGGCCCCCTCACCCACCACCCACCAGGCACCCCAACCGGCAAAAGGCCACAGGGCCCAACCCCGCACTCAAAGCTGGCATTCCACGGCACATATGCAGGCCCAGTGCTGCGTTCAGCAATGCACACCGGGGCAGTGATACATATGCAGTATATGTACCTACATACATACACACAGATTTCAATATATATATATATATATGTATATATGTATATATATATATATATATATATGTATATATATGTATATATATATATACATACATACATACGCACCCATATATAAAATAGATAATTAAAAATTGAAAATAAATAAATATAAAATAAAATTCATAAATAAATAAGTGCGGCGCAAACACAGGAGGGGGCCTAATGCAGGGCAGCCGGGCAGCACCGCCGGGGCCCCCCAAGGGAGGAAAGCAGGCCCCCAACCCAGCACCAGACGGGCCCGCACAGCTGCAGCGCAGGGCGACCCAGGGCAGACCCCGTCCCGCGCCCCAGGAGAAGGAGGAAGCCCGAGAAGACCCGAGGCCAGAGGAGCATGAGCCGACTTCCGCCCGACAGCGGCAAGCCCCCCAGCCCCCCGGCACAACACCCCCGCCCAACCGCTCAGGAGAGGGACAGCCCCCACCCAACCCAAGGCGGCCACCCACAGCGCCACCCACGCCCCAATACCCGCCCATCCACCCCTGACCACCAGATCACCCAAGGATCAGCCCGCCAGGCCGGAACCAGGGGACACACCCCAGGCCCACATGACCCCGCGGCACACGGTGCCCGCGGCACATGGGGCCCCCGGCACCCAGGACCCCCCTCCCACGGAGCAAGACCCCAGGGGCAGAGCCCCAGCCCCGGGCCCCCATGGGAGTCAGGTCAGAAAATTAATTAGCGGTGCCCAAACAGATCGGAATTCTGTCAGTTGTTTTAATTCTGCAGACATTCTTTCCATAACTACATAATCTAAAAAAATGTTTTTGTAAAGGATTATACATACATTATTTTTTGATTTCCAATTCATGAGAATAGTTTTCTTGGCGATGCCTAATGCGTTTATAAGGAGGTATGTTTTCTTTATATCAAGATCAGTTGCGGAGAGATCACCCAACAGGCAGAGTGCGGGGGGGATGGGTATAGGAATCTCTAACGCTAATGATAGGTTCTCGCACACTCCACGCCAAAAGTTATTCACGGGAGCACAGGACCACATTGAATGTAAGTAGTTATCTACCTTATTATCTGAGCAGCGTACACAAATGTTAGAGTCAGCTAAACCCATTTTATACATTCTTAGACCGGTGTAACGTATTCTGTAAAGTACAGGTGCTGTTCATATTATTAGAATATCATGAAAAGGTTGATTTATTTCAGTAATTATATTCAGAACGTGAAACTTACATATTATATCAATTCATTACACACATAGTGATATATTTGAAATGTTTATTTCTTTAAATTTTGATGATTAGTACTGACAATTACTGAAAATCCCAAATTCAGTATCTCAGAAAATTTGAATATTAGTTACGACTAGTACCAAAAAATATTTTTTAGAAATGTGGGCGAAACTGAAAAGTATGAACATGGAAAGTTTCAGCATGTACGGCAATCAATACTTAGTTGCAGCTCCTTTTGCCTTAATTGCTGCAGCAATAAGGCGTGGCATGGAGTCCACCAATCTGTTGCACTCCTCAGGTGTTATGAGAGCCCATGTTGCTTTAATACTGGCCTTCAGCTCTTCAGCATTGTTGGGTCTGGCATCTCGCATCTTCCGCTTCACAATACCCCATAGGTTTTCTATGGGGTTAAGGTCAGGTGAGTTTGCAGGCCAATCAAGAACAGGGATACCATGGTCCTTAAACCAGGTACTGGTAGATTTGGCACTGTGTGCAGGTGCCAAGTCATGTTGTAAAATGACATCTTCACCTCCATAAAATTGGTCCGCGGCAGGCAGCATAAAGTGTTCTAAAACTTCCTGGTGGACTGCTGCATTGACCCTAGACCTCAGGAAACACAGTGGACCAACACCAGCAGATGACATGGCACCCTAGACCATTACCGATTGTGGAAATTTGACACTGGACTTCAGGCAACGTGGATTCTGTGCCTCTCCTGTCTTCCTCCAGACTCTGGGACCTTGATTTCCAAAGGAGATACAAAATTTACTTTCATCTGAAAACATAACTTTGGACCACTCAGCAGCAGTCCAGACCTTTTTGTCTTGAGCCCAGGCGAGACGCTTTTGACGTTGTCTCTTATTCAAGAGTGGCTTTACACAAGGAATGCGACAGCTGAAGCCCATATCTTGCATACGTCGGTGCGTGGTGGTTCTTGAAGCACTGACTCCAGCTGCAGTCCACTCTTTGTGAATCTCCCCCACATTTTTTAATCAGTTTTGTTTGACAATCCTCTCCAGGGCGCGGTTATCCCTCTTGCTTGTACACTTTTTTCTACCACATCTTTGTCTTCCCTTCGCCTCTCTATTAATGTGCTTGGACACAGAGCTCTGGGAACATCCAACCTCTTTGGCAATGACATTTTGTGTCTTGACCTCCTTCTTTAAAGTATCAATGGTCATCTTTTGGATAGTTGTCAAGTCAGCAGTCTTCCCCATGATTGTGTGTCATACAGAATCAAAACGAGAGACCATTTAAAGGCTTTTCCAGGTGTTTTGAGTTAGTTAGCTAATTAGTGTGGCACCAGGTGTCTTCAATATCTGACCTTTTCACCATATTCTAATTTTCTGAGATGTTGAATTTAGGGTTTTCATTGGTTGTCAGCTATAATCATCTCCTTTTTGGCAAAAAACACTTGAAATGTATCAGTCTGTTTGGAATGAATGTATACATTCTACAAGTTTGACTTTCTAAATGGAATTAATGAAATAAATCAACTTTTTTCATGATATTCTAATAATATGACCAGCACCTGTATTTTGAGCTGAATCAGTTGTAAATTGGTATTCTTAATAAAACGAAAAGTATTGAGGCATATTTGTTTCCAGAATTCTGGGTCACAGCTCGTGGATATGTCTGAATGCCATTTGGAAGTTGGAATTCCTATTGAGTTATCTATTTTTGATAAGAGAAAATATAATTTGGATAAAGCTTTGGGGGCAGATGTATTGAAGAACTTAAAGGTTGTTGGATTACCTTCCTGTGTACTTTTGTTGAATCTTGCGCTGATTACAGATTTGATTTGTATATATTCTAGGAATTTGTTAGGCTTTATTGCATATTGTGTTATCAACATTTTAAAAGAGATAAAACTGTTTCCATTGATGATATCCCCAAGGCATCTGACTCCATTATCATACCATGTTGGAAAGTCCAATGGTTTCTTGTTGAGCAGAAAATCAGGATTATTCCAAATAGGCGTAAATTGGCAGGGAGTGAGCGGGGACCCAGTTATTTTCAAAAATTCCCACCAAGCTGTTAAGGTACAGCGTATATTAACACTTTTAAAGCAGTTGTGTTTCCCGGAGAATTTGGCTAATAAAGGCCAAGTTACAAATTGGTATCTCCTGGCTGAGTGATTGTTCAAACTCTAACCATAAGTTATCTAATGAAGTGGGATCGATCAATTTCAATACATATTGTAGTTTATTTGCAAGCAAAGAATGGGAAAAGTTTGGAAGTTCTAGACCTCCATATTCTTTGGGTTTTTGTAAAGTTTTAAGGCTGATACGTGCTGATTTATTTTTCCAAAGAAATTGATTGATGTGTGAGTCTAGTGATTTAAACCAGATTTGAGAAGGTTTGTTTGGAATCATTGAAAAGAGATAATTAACCCCAGGCAAGACCATCATTTTCACGGTAGAGACCCTTCCCATTAGAGAGATGGGCAGTGACTTCCAACGCGCCAGATCATCCTCAATCGATTTTAAGATTGGGGAGTAATTCAAGCGATTTAGATCAGACAACGTGGAGGAAATATTGATACCCAGGTATTTAATGTTCCCTTTATGCAGTGGAATCGATGATGTGCTGTGAAAGTCAAAGATAATTGGTAACACAGTAGATTTGGGCCAGTTGATGGAGTAATCTGAAATAGAACTGAATTTATTGATGATTGAGATTGTCTCTTGAAGAGAAGAATGTGGATTTTGCATAAAGGCTTATTTTATGATGAACGGTTGCGGTATGGACACCTTTAATATTTGCATGCTGTCGAATTGCGGTTGCCAGAGGTTCAATAAATATAGCAAACAGTGACGGAGAAAGTGGAAACCCTTGCCTAGTGCCCCTCCTAAGTTGAAATCTTGGAGAGATTTGGCTGTTCGTTCTAACCAAAGCTGTAGGAAAACTATATAGGACCTTGATCAATGCTATAAATGAGTCTTTAAATCCAAATTTCTGTAGAGTAGCTAGAAGAAAATTCCAATTCACTCTATCAAATGCTTTTTCAGCATCTAATGAAACAACAGCTGTTTTTAGATTATGAATAACAGAATAGTCTATTACATTGAGTAAATAGCGAACATTGTTGGACAATTGTCTCTCTTTGATGAAACCGGTTTGATCAGGATGTACTATATCCATCCATCCATTTTCTACCGCTTATTTCTTTTGGGGTTGCGGGGGGCGCTGGCGCCTATCTCAGCTACTATATATGGAGTAACTTTTTCTAATCTTTGAGCTAAAACTTTGCAGATAATTTTAAGATCAGCATTAATCAAGGAGATTGGCCGGTAACTAGATGGAAGTGTTGGGTCTTTATCAGGCTTTAGCAAGAGACTGATCGTGGCAGAGTTCATATTTGGAGGAAGGAATGAGTTTTCTTTCATCTCTAAAGCCATTTTTGTAAATATCGGAGCTAGCAGTGACCAAAATGTTTTGTAGAACTCCACAGGGAACCCATCAGGCCCTGGTGCTTTATTGTTTGGCATCTGTTGAAGTGCGTCGTGAAGTTCATCTGCAGAAATAGCAAGATCTAAATTCGATACTTGCCTTGTATTTAATTTAGGTAAGTTTATACCATTAAAAAATGTCTCAATGTCTGAAGGAGATGGGACAATCTGGGGTGTATACAAGTTCCTGTAAAATTCTCTAAAGATGGAGTTAATTTCTTCGGGAACGTGCGTAATGTTCCCAGCTGAATCCTTAATGGATGGTATAGAACTTTTTTCTTTGTTTATTTGAATTGGTTAGCCAAATATTTGCTTGGTTTATTATCATGTTCAAATTTTTCTAAGCGTAACCTCTGGAGCAGGAATTTACTTTTCTCATCAATTATTTCTCTTATGTCTAATTTGAGTTTTCTCAATTTGTTCAGAGTTTGTTCATTTTGTGAGTTAGCATAAGTTATTTGTAATATTTTTATTTCATTTTCAAGTTCCTGCTCTAATAAACGTTCTTTTTTTTTATTGTATGATTAATAAGAAAAAAAATTTCCTCGCATAACTACTTTCGCCGTCTCCCAGAGAACGCACGATGTGATTTCTGGTTGATCATTAAAATCTAAAAAATCTGTCCATTCTTTCTCAAAATAGTTTAGGAAGTCTGGGTCCTCTAGTCATGATATATTAAGTCTCCATTGTTTTATAGGTGCAGTGATAGTTTTGTTAGTGAGAGAGAGTGAGACAGGTGCATGGTCACTGATGATGATAGGATGGATGTGAATGTTTGAGATGTCAGATAAAATTGAGCTACTGGTTAAAAAGTAATCAATGCGAGAAAATGCGTGGTGAACTGGGGAAAAATAAGTGTATACCCTAAGAGTGCGGTGATAAGAACGCCAAGCATCGCAAAGACCATAATTGTTCATATATTGCTTAAGTATTACCACTGACTGAGTCCCACGGTGACTCGCAGTCACTCTGGACCGATCAATATTTGGATTAAATACTAAGTTGAGGTCCCCTCCTAGAATCAAGTAGTGGTTTGAGTGAGGAGAAAGTGAAGAGAAGAAAGTGTGAAAAAAGGAGGGGTCATCAACAGTTGGGCCATAAATGTTGGCGATACATAAGTTTCTCCCGTCAACGGAAATATTAAGAATGATGTATCTTCCTTCAGTGTCAGTAATGGAGTTATGGAGTGTAAAGTTTACTTTTCTACTCATGAGAATTGCTACACCTCTCTGTTTGGAGTTGTAACTAGCAAAGTATGTGTGTCGGTATTCTGATTAATGCAGTTTTGAGGTATCGGACTTGGAGAGGTGAGTCTCTTGTAGTAAAGCAATGTCTGCTTGCATGCTCTTCAAATGATTAAGGATTTTTATATTTTTTGCCTTGGACCCGACCCCACGCACATTCCAAGTGACAAACTGTATAGTGGACATACTAAACTACACTGTAACTAAGTGTGTGGATGTATGTGTGTATTTTATGTGTAGATAATGCATGTCTGTATCTAAATGTAAGCCTATCTTGCATGTATTTAAGTGTGCAGAGTGTGTATAGTTGTTCATGTATTAGCTGTGAGTGTAAATGCTGATGACGACAAGGGGATACGCAACAGGTGGGGAAATAGAAAGAGAAAAACAAAAAAACATTAAATGAAAAGAAAAGAAGAGAGTGGTGGATTAAACAGTTAGTGACAAAGGAGAAAGGAAAACGAGAAAGTAAAACAGTAAACATGTTGGTTTACCGAAAGAGAGAGAGCAAGAGCGCGCGAATGGTGTTTACGTGAGCGCTATGATGACGCACAGGTGTATTGTGGGAGAGGGGGGGGAAAAAGAGAGAAAATGAAGCATAATGAAATAATATAAAAAAAATACAACATTTAACGTGTTTAAGATGTTAATAATACAGCCACGGTGTGACTTCCGGATCACGGTAAAGTTGACCGTTGATGAAAAGTTTAACCACCGCGATGATAGCACGGCATCCTTCGGCGATAAACCTCTTTCGAAGCGGGAACAAATGGCGGCGCCTGTCGAGGTATTCCTTGGGGAACTGGTCGTTGATGCTGAAGTTGGTTCCTTTCAGCTCTCGGCCCTGGCTCCTCACCTGCTCCTTCTGCTTGAAATGTTCGAATTTGGCTACGATGCAGAGGTGGGACCAAGTAATTGTTTTGCAAGTCACAAGTAAGTCTCAAGTCTTTGCCCTCGAGTCTCGAGTCAAGTCCCAAGTCAAGACAGGCAAGTCCCGAGTCAAGTCCAAAGTCAAGACTGGAAAGTCTCAAGTCAAGTCCCAAGTCCTGCATTTTGAGTTTCGAGTCATTTCAAGTCCTTTTAACCACAGACTAATATATTTACACGGATTGTGTATGCTTTTAAAACGCTGTATGTATTTATTATTAAAAAAAAAATTGTGCTGACATTGCACTTCATAATAGCACTATTAACCAGTTATTTTAAACATTTAACTCATTCCTTTACAGAATGAACACATTTGAAAAAAACAAGTGCAACTGTACTTATTTGCACAAAGGTGTTAACATTGTATTTCCATGGCATTTTGCATTGTAACTAGTTCCACAGCAGTTTCTATCCTGTTCTTACCTTATCTCATTGATCTCATCTCATACTGTATGTGTGTTGATGTGTGCGTACACATGAAAAACATAAATACATGAAAATAACAAGGAACAGAGTTGTACTTTTTAGATTTCACGGCCCTATGGAATATGTACACATATTCTTAATATAGAATACATTTTAACTGCCTTTTATTTGACTATGTTTGTCTTTTTGTAGGTTGCTCAAATACGCAGTGCTGCTGACTGACGTCTAACGTTACGAACTGCAGTGGATGCAACAGATTGTCGTGTTTGCAATGACGTTATAACCATAGACATATTATAAGTAGACGGTGCATTGGCTGCTGTGACGTGAGCAATTTGGCCGCCATCTTGAAGTGGTGATGAGGAGCCGGCAAGCAGCATAAACTGACAGTTGACAGGTAGCAAACAAAGATGCTGGGCTGGTGTTCAGTGTTTTCCTGCTCGAATGAGCGGACTGTTGAAAATAGGAATCGTGGGATTACTTTTCACAAGTAAGATTGAACCTTAACATGGTTGTATTTTGTGAAAAGAATATTACCACAGAGTTGAGAAGGAGCAAAGATCTTCCATTTGTATGTGAAAATCACAAAGAAATCTTCTGAGGGAGGATGACACCCCTACAGGTATTTGGTTTACAAACTTTCAGCTCCACCTAATACAAAATTCACCAGCCGCCACTGATTATGATGCATTCTCATTTTAGGCAAAGTATAAGACAATACTTTCTTAACAGTATAATTGTAACCAGGAATAAGTCTTCAAGTAACAATATTCAAATACTAACATTGTTGGGTAAGACAGAATTTGCTTTTATTCTGAATCCAGTGAAACAGATTTGTGGTTTTAGCTGATATAAAGACTTTCAGGTCTTTATATATGTTTATGTTTTAGTATTTGGCAGACGCTTTTATCCGAAGCAACATACATGAAAAATACATATAAAACAATCACTGTAAAGATGATCATTTAAGGGAAGAATGTAATACAAAATATTAATACAAAGTGTCAAGGCAGAATAAACTCTCTGCTGTTGCAGCAACAGAGATACAGTCTATAAGATATATAGATATCTGATGTATTTATACATTGTTTATGTAGGATATATGCATGTATATATAACCTTATCATATTTTTTCTTCACCTTAAAAATAGCTGACTGTTTTTTTCCCCTTTTTTGGGATTATTATTCCCAGTTTTGATCTTGGACGTCTGCTCACTTATAGCATATAAGAATATTCCACTACTGTTAAGCAAACGATGAACACGCCAAAAAATGTGTCTTTTATCATAGTTACACGAATGAAAAAAAAGCGCATGAATATCAGTGGTATTCAGTGAGGTAAGATGAATTAAATGCGCTCACACTTGATTGCTCCTGCCAAATGTTATTGCACTGAGTGGAGGGGATCACCACTCCAAGATGCCGGCCCCGCGTCACGTCAGCGCCAGTAGCGCTCGATGCTGCGTCTACTTATAATGTGTCTATTTTCAAAACGTTAGCGCTGAGTTTACAGCCTCACTGATTTAACTAAACAGCAAATAAAAGTTACGTTACTCAGCCAATAAATGTTAACTTACATTCAAAACTTACCCTTCTTTGTGCATCTTCAAATGTCGAACAAAGTTGGAAGTTGTTGCGTCTCTGTCTGTAATCTTCGAACGAACCGCATGCTTTGCATACTGGAATTCGTTTTTTGTTGACCAAGTCGTAGTTTTAATACCCGAATGAAACAATTTTTGGCATAATTTTTCTTCATTAGCGTGTTGTATGAGAACTCTTCATCGTTGGTTTTCATGCAATTTGATTGGCTGAATACTGTGTGACGAAAATAACGTGGATTTAATTTGATTGGCTGTTGTTCTGACAGGTAGCGCGCACACTGTCAACCTACACACGCTGACAGACACGGACAGATACGGAGCGTTCCTGAATAACTTTTTAATCGTTGGGTTTTGGGAAAAGTAGCAAGTCATGTCAAGTCAAAAGGCTCAAGTCCAAGTGAAGACACAAGTCATTGATGTTAAAGTCTAAGTCGAGTTGCAAGTCTTTTTACATTTTGTCAAGTCGAGTCTAAAGTCATCAAATTCATGACTCGAGTCTGACTCGAGTCCAAGTCATGTGACTCGAGTCCACACCTCTGGTACGATGGGTCTCGGCCTCCTGTTCTCCGGCTTTTTGGCTCCCAGCCGGTGGACGCGATGGAAGGTGATGTTCTTGATGGTGTCCGCTGGAAGCTTGAGCTGGTGTTCCATGAAGGACTTGGTGGTTTCCTCTGGATCTTCCTCGTTTTTTTCCGGTACTCCCGCGAAGACCAGATTGTCCCTCATGCTTCTCGCCTGGAGGTCCAGCATCGTCTTCTTCATGCACCTATTTACCCGGGTGTGGTTTGCCACTTCGTCAGTGAGGGATTTTACGGATAAGGTTAGGTGGTATATACCCTGTAAAACTTTAGCCAGCTTAGTGAGGAAGCAGCCTTAGGAAACCCTTGTAGAAAAAAAGTAGTTTTAAGAACCCAACAAAATAAAATACAATACAAATTGTATCAATGTAATACTTAAATGGGAAATGCTACAACTTAAAAGTACAAAACCCGTTTCCATATGAGTTGGGAAATTGTGTTAGATGTAAATACAAACGGAATACAATGATTTATAAATCATTTTCAACCCATATTCAGTTGAATATGCTACAAAGACAACATATTTGATGTTCAAACTGATAAACATTTTGTTTTGCAAATAATCATTAACTTTAGAATTTGATGAAAAGGTGGCAATAAATACTGATAAAGTTGAGAAATGCTCATCAAGGACTTGATGGTTTCCTCTGGATCTTCCTCGGTCTTTTCCGGTATTCCCGCGAAGACCAGATTGTCCCTCATGCTTCTCGCCTGGAGGTCCAGCATCGCCTTCTTCATGCACCTATTTACCCGGGTGAGGTTTGCCACTTCATCGGTGAGGAATTTTACGGATAAGGTTAGGTGGTATATACCCTGTAAAACTTTAGCCAGCTTAGTGAGGAAGCAGCCTTAGGAAACACTTGTAGCAAAAAAGTAGTTTTAAGAACCCAACAAAATAAAATACAATACAAATAGTATCAATGTAATACTTAAATGGGAAATGCTACAAGTTAAAAGTACAAACCCCGTTTCCATATGAGTTGGGAAATTGTGTTAGATGTAAATACAAACGGAATACAATGATTTATAAATCATTTTCAACCTATATTCAGTTGAATATGCTACAAAGACAACATATTTGATGTTCAAACTGATAAACATTTTTTTTTGCCAAATAATCATTAACTTTAGAATTTGATGCCAGCAACACGTGGCAAAGAAGTTGGAAAAGGTGGCAATAAATACTGATAAAGTTGAGAAATGCTCACCAAACACTTATTTGGAACATCCCACAGGTGTACAGGCTAATTGAGAACAAGTGGGTGCCATGATTGAGTATAAAAGCAGCTTCCATGAAATGCTAAGTAATTCGCAAACAAGGATGGGGCAAGGGTCACCAATTTGTAAGCAAATGGTCGAACAGTTTTAGAACAACATTTCTCAACGAGCTATTGCAAGGAATTTAGGGATTTTACCATCATACGGTCCGTAAAATCATCAAACGGTTCAGAGAATCTGGAGAAATCACTGCACGTAAGCGATGATATTACGGACCTTTTATCCCTCGGGTGGTACTGCACCAAAAACCGACATCAGTGTGTGACGGATAACACCACATGGGCTCAGGAACACTTCATAAAACCACTGTCAGTAACTACAGTTGGTTGCTACATCTGTAAGTGCAAGTTAAAACTCTGCTATGCAAAGCAAAACCCATTTATCAACAACACCAAGGAAAGCCGCCGGCTTCTCTGGGCCTGAGATCGTCTAAGATGGACTGATGCAAAGTGGAAAAGTGTTCTGTGGTCTGACGAGTCCACATTTCAAATTATATTTGGAAACTGTGGACGTGGTGTCTTCCGGAACAAACAGGAAAATAACCATCCGGATTCTTTTGGGCGCAAAGTTGAAAAGCCAGCATCTGTGATTGTATGGGGTAACTTACACATCTGTGAAGGCACCATTAATGCTGAATGGTCCATACAGGTTTTGGAGCAACATATGTTGTCATCCAAGCAACGTTATCATGGATGCCCCTGATTATTTCAGCAAGACAATGCCAAGTCACGTGTTACAACTGCGTGATTTCGTAGTAAAAGAGTGCGGGTACTTTCTTGACCTGTCTCCCATCGAAAATGTGTGGTGCATTATGAAGCGTAAAATATGACAGCAGAGGCCCCGGACTGTTGAACGACTGAAGCTCTACATTAAACAAGAATGAGAAAGAATTCCACTTTCAAAGGTTCAACAATTAGTTTCCTCAGTTCCCAAACGTTTATTGAGTGTTATTAAAATAAAAGGTGATGTAACACAGTGGTGAACATGGCCTTTCCCAACAACTTTGGCACGTGTTGCAGCCATGAAATTCTAAGTTAATTATTATTTGCAAGAAAAAATAAAGTTAATCAGTTTGAACATAAAATATCTTGTCTTTGTAGTGCATTCAACTGAATATGGGTTGAAAAGGATTTGCAAATCATTGTATTCCGTTTATATTTACATCTAACACAATTTCCCAACTCATTTGGAAACAGGGTTTGTATATCACCAAACTTTTAACGAAGTGATCGCTGAAAACTTGTGCATTCTTTGACTCTGCTTCCTTGGACTGGAGTGTGTGACACTTTTTTTTGTCGTCGTGTGTCAAATTTTGAAATATTTTTCCTTTCGTGATTACCTCTCAAAGAACTCTGAAAAAACTTTAATCCATTTCGCGATTTGAACGGTTACAACACCCTAAAACAACATAAGCATGGGCAAGGAAGGTAAAATGCCGCCAATGTTTTGCAACAGACACTCTGGCCTACCACTTCGAGCCTCACATATCTAATGAGCAAGACATGACGTTAGGGGAATACAACTTATTACAGTTTGTTTGGATATGATGTCAGAATCAGAAGAGTTTTTATTGCCATTGTTTGAGTAAGGGTTCACAAACTAGGAATTTCAGTTGGCGCAATTGTGTAACATGAAACACATATAACACAGATTAGGTAATAACGTGAGCTGTAACTGAGCTATCAGATCTTGTTATTGTTCATGTGCCTAATGGCCGAGGGGAAAAAACTGTTCAGGTGGCGGGAGGGGTGGGTCTGGATGGACTGTAGTCTCCTGCCCGAGGGGAGAGGAGAGAATAGTTTGTGTCCATGGTGAGAAGAGTCAGCTGTTATCCGACCCACACGCCTCCTGGTCCTGGAGGAGAACAGGCCTAGGAGGTGCGGGAGTTAGCAGCCAATAACCTTCTCAGCAGCACGTACAGTGCGCTGCAGTCGATGCTTGTCCGGGACTGTGGCGCCGGGGAACCACACGGTGACGGAGGAGGTGAGGATGGACTCGATGATGGCTGAGTAGAACTGCATCAGCATCTCGGTCGGCACCTTCCTGTTTCTTCAGCTGCCGCAGGAAGTACATCGTCTGCTGGGCCTTCTTGATGAGGGAGCTGATGGTCAGCTCCCACTTGAGGTCCTGTGTGATGGGGGTTCCCAAGAAACGGACAGAGTCCACAATAGAGACGGGGGTGGGAGAGTCAATCAGAATGATGGGGGATGGTGGTGCTTTGATTGTCCTGAAGTCCAAGATTATCTCCACTGTTTTCTGGGCGTTCAGCTCCAGGTTGTTGAGGCTGCACCAGGACGTCAGCCGTTCCACCTCTCTCCTGTAGGCTTTACTCGTTGCCATCCGAGATGAGCCCGATGAGGGTAGTGTCGTCCGCAAACTTCAGCAGCTTTACTGACTGGTGACTGGAGGTGCAGCAGTTTGTATACAGGGACAGTGACAAGCTTGGCACGCCCTTTTTTTTTGCCATTCCTTTTTGCAGTTCACGCTCTATGAGGTTGGATGGGAAGCATCGGTTTCCATCCAGAATGTCTCTGTACATTGTTGTAGTCTGCATTTATCTTTCTCTCTATCTCTTTCCCTGAATAGTCTCCCAGTTATCTGCTGCTGAAGCACATCACCATAGATGGTATTGGCCTAGTGAGTAGCAGTGCCTGGTTTCTTCCAAACATAATAAACATAAAGAGTTCAATCTTTGTCTCATCAGACCATAGAATTTTGTTTCTCATTGTCTGATTCTTTCATGTGCATTTTTGCAAACAATTTTTACTAAAAAATGTCTTTCCTCTGATCAAAATACCACACTGGCTTGATTGGTGGATTGCTGCAGAGATGGCTGTTCTTCTGGAAGGTTGTCTCTACACCACAGAATTCTGTGGCTCCGACAGAGTGACCATTGGTTTTTTTGGTCTTCTCCCTGACTAGGTTAAGGTGAATGCAGCAATGTACAGAGACACCCTGGATGAAAACTATCGCTTCCCATCAAACCTGCTGGAGAGGTGCTACAAAAAGGAATAGGCAAAGAAAAATGGGTGAAACTGGCCAAATATCAGTGTGCCTAGCCTGTGGCATCATAGTAAAAAAGGCAGTGATAGCTTAAGGTGCATCATCAACAAAGGATTGAGTAAATGCTGTGAATATGCATGTACATGTGATTGTTTTAGGTTTTTAGTTTTGATGAATTTGCTAAATAAAAAAAATAAAAAAACAACTTTTCACATTATCATTATGGAGTATTGTCTTTAGAATTTTGAGGAGAAATAATGATATTATTCCATTTTGAAATAAAGCTGTATCATAAAATAATATGGAAGAAGTGAAGCACTGTGAATATTTTCTGGATGCACTGTAACCTCCAAGAAGGGTGAAATATTTTTTAACTCATATGTAGCTCAGGTTTCCATGGAAACAAATAATGTGCTCTATTATCTTGATGAGATTATGGGGAGATGCCAGTCATAAACTCATGGCATCCTCGTGTCATGGATTGCATTGTGTCATTCTATGTGCATGACTTCAACATTGGCTATGTATGTTGCTATGTATACTATAATAATTGTTTACCTGCAATGAGGTAGCGACTTGTCCAGGGTGTACGCCGCCTTCCGCCCGATTGTAGCTGAGATAGGCACCAGCGCCCCCCGCGACCCCAAAGAGAATAAGCGGTAGAAAATGGATGGATATCCAAATCTATGTAATATGACACAAAAATAATTTTTTGCATTTTAGGAAGTGTATGTGTATGCTAGCAATATGCGTGTGCGTCAGCCTTAAAAAAATGTAAATGTGTCAATCTCTGTCAAACTAACTGTTGTCCAATGTCAGATGAAATAGAGTCTGCTCAAACTATGTTGCGTCGCAATACTTTTGTCTCCATGCGGTATTTCTTACATGTCTTCAGGAGGGCCGCAGTCTGACAATCAAGCTGAGGAAGAGGAAGACAGAGAAGAAGGTGGAGTGGTCGAGTGACACAGTGGACAATGAGCACCTGGGGAGGAGGTCTTCAAAATGTGAGTAGATTTTACAATTTGAGAAAACTTGGACAACCCAAAAAAATTTGACTGTCTATGACACAACATTTTTCAGGTAATATTGTGAAATCCCTCACTTTATTGAGCATATTATTGCGAACAAACAGTAAAACACAATCTAAATTTAAATTATAAAGACATAATGGGAAAATAAAGTCCACATACTTACACATCTCAATTTTGAGTGCTTTTACTTCTCACAAATTTTAAAACGGAAGTTTAAAGGGGATCTATAATGGTTTTAATCTACATTTAAAACACTGTCTTGTGGTTTAGATAACATGTATTGGATGTGCTTTGATGTAAATTTTGCTCTTGTTACATTTGTTACCCATTTTTGAGTCTGTCTGCAAGATGTTTGTTTCTGGAGGCATTCCGAGATTGCAAATGAAACCACGCCCAACCATTTCCAAAAATGTAAGAATTAATCTTTTGGTACTATGCACTGTTTAAAGATATATATATATTGAAGTTGTCACTTCTATTTTTTTCCAGACACGGTTGAAAATTAACTTCCTAAACATTTTAAAGATTTACCCGGTAACATTAGGTACATCTGCCCACTCGCAGAGAGATTCAGACCTGCATAAAAAATAGCTGCATAAAGCAGCATGTGTGTTACTGCATGTCCCACATAGGTGTTATAATGCACATGCCACAATTAGATGAAAATAATACTTCATCCAACCTTGTTTGTGTTTCCTCGTAGCCTGAGTAGCCAGGATTAGTGAATGCCCTTAAGTCCTCCTGGCTGTGACATCATGACAAGAGATCGACCAATATTGTTTTATCAGGGCCGATACTATCCATCCATTTCCTACCGCTTGTCCCTCTTTGGGTCGCGGGGGTTGCTGAAGCCTATCCCAGCTGTACTCGGGCGGAAGGCAGGGTACACCCTCATCGCAGGGCACACCCTCATCGCAGGGCACACCCTCATCGCAGGGCCAACACTGGTAGACACACAACATTCACACTCACATTCACACACTAGGGCCAATTTTTGTGTCGCCAATCAGCCTATCCCCCTATTTTGATCATTAGTAGTCAAGGTGGCTGATGACAACTATTTGGAGTCAATATTAATTTGCAGTACAATTTTGCTAAACATGAATAGTGTATGTCAGTAAAAAGCTGGACTAGGCTTTAATTTTTTTTTTTTATATATATATTTTTGGTGGTGAAACATCGGACCAGTACTCATAATGTATTATGCGGCGCAATTGTTGTGGTTAATTTAGCATCAAACAACTTAAAGGGATTTCACAAACACCTTTATTACATATGTCTAAGATGAGCATCAACATCTGCATTTCAAAATATTTGAAATATCCTGTGTAAATGGGTTCAAATATGGGATTTTACTACATCACAATAACTTGCAAGCTCATTGATTTTATACCAGGTAATGGATGTAATACATTGTAAGGTTTCCTTGTGAGGAAGCTAAATATATATATATATATATATATATATATATATATATATATATATATATATATATATATATATATAAAAACCTACTCAGTGGCCTAGTGGTTATGGTGTCCGCCCTGAGATCTGTAGGTTGTGAGTTCATACGAGTCATACCAAAGACTATAAAAATGGGACCCATTATTTCCCTGCTTGGCACTCAGCATCAAGGGTTGGAATTGGGGATTAAATAGCCAAAAATTATTCCCGGGCGCGGCACCGCTGATGCCCACTGCTCCCCTCACCTCCCAGGGGCTGATCAAGGGGATGGGTCAAATGCAGACAAATTTCACCACACCTAGTGTGTGTGTGACAATCATTGGTACTTTAATTAGTTGGTTGGTTGGGCAAGTTTATTTCAAACATGTATCCAGTTTCAATATGATACAGTACATCACATATTTTACATATTTGAATTTTGCTTTACAGCATGTCCAAAAAGGAGTAGAAAGAAGCAAAGTTGGGTTTATCCTACCCATTTTCTACTTCATAACAATAAATTACACTTATGTTTACTTTCTGTTTTCAATTTGTAACACAATTTACATCAATGATTTCTCAATATGGTATATTTGATGTGACATGTACAACAAGTTCTAAAAATGGAAAACATTTAAATACGAGTAAAACTAATTCTGGGATCCTTCATGTAGCCTAACCCAAAAATGAGCTGCTGTCTGCTTTTCTTTATATAAGTCTCCTATTTGCCAGTTTAAACAAAGTGGGGATTTTTGGCAGATAAATGTTTTCTGTCATATTCATGTCCATCTGTTTCTGTTGTGTTGTGATTTGATTGAATCACAGAACATACAAACTACAAAACCAGTGAAGTTGGCACGTTGTGTAAATTGAAAAAAAATAGAATACATAGATTTGCAAATCCAATTGAATAGACTGCAGAGAAGATACTTAACGTTCGAACTGGAAAACTTTATTTTTTGCAAATACTAGCTCATTTGGAATTTGATGCCTGCAACATGTTTCAAAAAAGCTGGCACAAGTGGCAGACAGACTGAAAAAATTGAGGAATGCTCATCAAACACTTTTTGAGAAAATCCCACAGGTGAACAGGCTAATTGGGAACAGGTGGGTGCCATGATTGAGTAAAAAAGCAGCTTCCATGAAATGCTCAGTCTTTCACAAATAAGAATTGGGCGAGGGTCACCACTTTGTGAACAAATGAATGAGCACATTTTCCAACAGTTTAAGAACAACATTTCTCAACGAGCTATTGCAAGGAATTTAGGGATTTCACCATTAAAGGCCTACTGAAATGACATTTTCTTATTCAAACGGGGATAGCAGGTCCATTCTATGTGTCGTACTCGATCATTTTGTGATATTACCATATTTTTGCTGAAAGGATTTAGTAGAGAACATCGACGATGAAGTTCGCAACTTTTGGTCGCTAATAAAAAAGCCTTGCCTTTACCGGAAGTCGCAGACGATTAAATCACCTGTGTGAGGGCTCCTCACATCCTCACATTGTTTATTATGGGAGCCTCGAACAAAAAGAGCTATTCGGACCGAGAAAACGACAATTTCCCCATTAATTTGAGCGAGAATGAAATATTTGTGACTGAGGATATTGATAGCGAAGGACTAGAAGAAAAAAAAAAGTTTAAAAAAAAAAAAAGGCGATTGCATTGTGAGCGATTCAGATGTTTTTAGACACATTTACTAGGATAATTCTGGGAAAACTCTTATCTTTCTATTGTATTGCTTGTGTTTTAGTGAGTTAAATAGTACCTGATAGTTTGAGGGGTGTGTCAATGGGTGTGTTGACGCCAGTGTCTGAGGGAAGTCACGGCAGCTGCATGGACGGCGCAAGCTCCGTAGATCTCCGGTAAGAGGTGACTGTTTACCACAATTTTCCCACCGAAACCTGCCGGTTGACAAGTGGTCGGGATCCATGTTCGCTTGACCGCTCTGATCCATAGTAAACCTTCACCTTCTGGAATTTTAAACAAGGAAACACCGTGTGTTTGTGTGGCTAAAGGCTAAAGCTTCCCACCTCCATCTTTCTACTTTGACTTCAATTTGTTCAATTTGCAAATTGCAAAAGATTCAGCAACACAGATGTCCAGAATACTGTGTAATTGCGCGATGAAAAGAGACGACTTTTAGCCGCAAGTGGTGCTCCGCTAATATGTCATCTCCAACTCGAGACGTCACGCGCACGCGTCATCATACGCGTCATCATTCCGCGACGTTTTCAACAAGAAACTCCACAGGAAATTTAAAATTGTAATTTAGTAAACTAAACGGGCTGCATTGGCATGTGTTGCAACGTTAATATTTCATCATTGATATATAAACTATCAGACTGCGTGGTCGGTAGTAGTGGGTTTCAGTAGGCCTTTAAAGTTCTGTAATATCATCAAAAGGTTCAGAGAATCTGAAAAAATCCCTGCACGTACCATTGAATGCCCGTGACCTTGGATCCCTCAGGCGGTACTGCATCAAAAACTGACATCAGTGTGTAAAGGATATCACCAAATGGGCTCAGGAACACTTCATAAAACCATTGTCAGTAACTACAGTCCTTCGCAACATCTGTAAGTGCAAGTTAAAACTCTACTATGCAGAGCGAAATCCATTTATAAACAACACCCAGAAATGCAGCCGGCTTTGCTGGGCCTGAGCTCATCTAAGATGGACTGATACAAAGTAAAAAAGAGTTCTGTGGTCTGACCAGTCTACATTTCAAATTGTTTTTGGAAACTGTGGACGTTGTGTCCGCCGGAACAAAGAGGAAAAGAACCATATGGATTCTTCTAGGCGCAAAGTTCAAAAGCCAGCATCTGTGATGGTATGGGGGTGTATTATTGCCCAATGCATGGGTAACTTACACATCTGTGAATTAACCATTAATGCTAAAAGGTACATTCAGGTTTTGGAGCAACATATGTTGCCACCCAAGCAACGTTGTCATGGACGCTCCTGCTTATTTCAGCATTTCAATGTTGTGTTACAACAGCGTGGCTTAATAGTAAAATAATGCGGGTACTGGACTGGCCGGCCCGTAGTCCAGACCTGTCTCCCATTGAAAATGTGTGGTGCAATATGAAGCCTAAAATACGACAAGGGAGACTGCGGACTGTTGAACAACTTAAGCTGTATAACAAGCAAGAATGGGGGAACACCCCAAACGGTACAGGAAAATGGATGGATGGATTGATGGGAAAGAATTTCACCTGAAAAGCTTCAAAAATGGGTCTTTTCGGTTTCGAAACGTTTACTGAGTGTTGTTAAAAGGAAAAGCCATGTAACACAGTGATAAAAATGCCCCTCTGCCAACTTTTTTGCAACGTGTTGCTGCCATTAATTTCTAAATTAATGATTATTTGCAAAAAATTGTTTCTCAGTTCGAACATTAAATAGATTGTCTTTGCAGTCTATTCAATTGAATATAAGTTGAAAAGGATCCGTGTTGGCCCTGCGATGTAGTGGCGACTTGTCCAGGGTGTACCCTGCCTTCCGGCCGATTGTAGCTAAGATAGGCGCCAGCGCCCCCCGCGATCCCAAAAGGGAATAAGCGGTAGAAAATGGATGGATGGAAGGATTTGCAAATCATTGTATTATGTTTTTATTTACGATTTACACAAAAGAGCCTTTCATGGGGCTAATGTAATCCACTTCCAATGGGTTGTCATTTAACAAATGTTGCCCAGTATGATTTTTTTTTTTTTCTTAAAATAAGGCATCATCTTGTGGCTCGCATTGACCATTACTAATCCAGTGTGCTGCATTTCAGGCTGCTGTATTTACGAGAAGCCCCGACAGTTTGGTGAGTCGTCCTCGGAAAGCGAGGGAGATGATGACGATGAAGGTTGCGGCAGCGCACACTGTATCCTGGGCCACGGTCGGAGGGATCACAGACAGAGGGGCGGCGGGGGAGCCACGGTGCCCCCGAACTCTGGAAGGTCTCATACTCACTAGGGAGCTCTGCAGGGAGGGTGTGATGGTGTGGCAATGTTTTTAGGGAAATAAAAAGGATTCCTCGTCACTGCACTAGTGCAAACCAACAGTCTTTAAGTTAAGATCCATTACAAAAAAAGATGTGATTCTGCTTACCGCGCATGTAACCTGAATTTGCTCACATGTTTTCCACATACATAAATCATAAAAAAGTTTTCTATCTCTACCTATTGAAAATGCAACAGGAGTTGCAGTTTGGAGGGAATTAAAAGCAATAGCCATGGAGATCAGTTTTGGCATTAAGAGAAGGCAGAATGTCGTTTTGTATTAAAGGACAAATGCATTTTTCTTTTGACGTCATATCATACACACACCAGATGGATCTGTTTTTTGCACAGCTCTTTATTAAAGAAGTCTCAAAGCTAAACATACAAGGGGATCGTAACCTTGATTAGTGATTCTGCAAACACACAAACGAGACTATGACGATCAAAAAGGTTTAATTGAAAAGCTCCTGTGTCCGAATGTTGGCTGCTTCCTTTTTAAGTGCAAGCTTTTGTGTAAAACAAATGAAGGATTGGCATAGTTATGCTGATTTGTTGATGATTGTTTTGTAATAGCATTTTGGGGAAAAAAAACTGACAAAATGTAAATTACTGCAACCAGCAGAAATGCTGCTGATTCAGGCTCAACTACTGGATTTTGAAGTTTAAAGAACATGATGTCAACTATGTTCCATTCAAAATGACTGGACCCATTGTAAATCACATTTTCAATACGTACAATCGTTCAAAAATGGCCAATTTGAATGAACGCTGACTGCTTGTAATAGTGTTGAACAAATTGAATGGCAAACTATCTTATGTTTAAAAATGTTGCAATTCAATGCAATTTACAACGGAGGGCTACATCATTTCAAGTTGTGCTAGAAACTCTTAATTTGCTCAGTACAACACTGGAATCAATAGCATTCCTGTATTTACATTTAAGTCTTTTGAGTACATAAGTGCGTTCACACTGAGAAGTACAGCCAAATGCAAGAGTACTGCCAGTACCTGAATGAGGAGTTCAAAACACTCAAAATGGTGAGTGTGCAGCGATATATACTTACAACTTTCTATTTTCGCAATTCCTGGCGGAAAATTATGGCGGCCGAGGAGTAACCAATAGTGGTAGAAAGTATTAAACCGACGAATAAGTGACTACAAACATTTGATAGTCATTTCCTGCAACTGTGCAATGACGAATCAATTTAGAACAGTGCTACATTGTCAAAATTCACACCCTCAGAAACTAAGTACAGTGGTACCTCAGGATACGAGTGTCCCAGCTCATGAATTTTTCAGGATACGAGCTGCTATGGGCCAATTGTTATGCTTCAGGTTGCAAGCAAAAATTGGGCTACGATCCTCCACACCACTAGTCAATGTAGTGAATGTCACATTGAACTTTATAAGATCTTACCAAAACATCTGGTTTTACTCAATATAACTTTGTTTTTCCAACAACAACGAAGAACGTGAGTGTGAAGGACTCACAAAACTTGACCGGATGTGGCGAGTCAACTTGTTGAAGCTGTTGGAGTGTATGTAGTATCACTGCTTGTCTGCACTATACTAAAACCAGAAAGAGTCAATAATGCAAGCAAAGGACGTTAAACTAAGATGTATTAATCCATGAAAATAGGGAAAGGCTGCTGATGGTGTTTATGATGGAGAAGCAGCTCAAAGGAGATACTGTAGAAGTTCGCTCTCCAAGGTAAATGCTGTACATTACTATTTCGTTACTTCATTACACTAATACAGTTGTTTGTATATTGCTTTTCATACAATATGTCTATCTAGAATTTGTTCTACTTTTTAAAAGGCGTGTTACTGTTAAATTGGGCTGTTTTGTGGAGGTTAGTTTCAATGAGCAATGCTGTTTTACAATACCAGCTTTTGGAGGTACGAGCTGCATCACGTAACAAAATAAACTGGCACCACTGTACACAGTGTACATTGTGTACAAACTTAAGGGTACACACTTCAATTTGAGACAGCCAAAGAGATGTTATCTTATGCCATTAGAAAAGTTGTAGAAAGTAAGTGGGCTGGTTTAACTCAGGGGTGTCCAAATTACTGCTCGCCCTTGTCTTCAAACTGGCCCTCAAGATATATAATGTTTAATATACTAACATTGATGAATTTACACATTTACTGAGGTGTTTGAGCATATGTTTATATGTAGCAATACAAACTAGCTTTCTCCAACTATGGTGCTACTAAAAAACAACAGATTAACTCAACACACACATGCCACATAAAACCCACTTAACCATGTGGACATTATAAAAGCACTATAAACATGTTATAATTACACCCACCTAACAGCACTAAAGAGCATGGTGGGTAATATGCAAAACACTTTCTCCCCACACTTTGTTGTGCTTGATGTTTGGAGTTGATTACAAAACATTAAAGGAAGTAATCAGGGAAGTTAAAAGGGAGGGATGGGCTTTTACATACTCTCAATATTGAGTGTTGTCACGGTCTGATGGGGGGGGGTACTGAAAATAAAAGTTTAAGGTAATGTTTTGTTTTTCAGGCTGTTAGCTTGCTTCAAGTATTGTTATAAAAAACTGAAGTTGCTGACCATTTCCTGATAGTATTACAAATCCTACACATCAGTGGTTCTTAAGCTATCACCTAAGAAAAAACCTGGCTCTCCAAGTTTCACCATAATGACCAACATTGAAATACAATAGCGTGGTAGGCCTTAGTATTCATTAAATACAAGAATGAAGTCTAGTTTGACAAGTATATTTAATATTTTGGCCACTGTAACATTACACACAGTTTGAACAGTAGCACTGTGTTTAAATGAAGGAAAATCAAAACAATGTACTTTAATTAAGTGGTTCTTAGGCATACCACCAGCTAAAGCCCGCGTAACACTGGTGGTACACGTACCACAGTTTGAAAATCACTCCTATACATTCGCTATTTATACACATGATCGTATTTACGTTATAACCCTTGCTTTGCTGCGTGGCAAAAAATTTAGATTTTGCCCTGACAATTTGGCTTTATCGCAAGTTGTAATATGTTTTAACATGTTTATTTTACATGCGATATTATTCCAATATGCCTGCTTAAATCACTGCAATCACCAATCATGTGTGAAAACAGCTGTGTAAACTTCAATCAATCAATCAAAGTTTATTTGTATATCCCTTAATCACACCCTTACCCTTAATCACGTGTCTCTAAGGGCTGCACAAGCCACAACTTGATCAACACAAGTGTCCGACCTGAGATCAGTCGGTTGTGTGTTCAAACCCAGCCGAGTCATACCAAAGACTATAAAAATGGGACCCAGGCAGCATCAAGGGTTGGAATTGGGGGGTTAAATCACCAAAATGATTTTCGAGCGCAGCCACCGCTGCTGCTCACTGCTCCCCTCCCCTCCCAGGGGATGGGTCAAATGCAGATAGTAATTTCACCACACCTAGTGTGTGGGACTATCATTGGTACTTTAAGTTTAACTTTAACACACACTGTCACAGTTGAGCACATTGAATTGAAATAATAAAGAACATAAGAGCTTTTTTGTCACTGCAAATTACTGTAACTTTCTCTATACAGTTCGGAAGTACGTCAGATTATGTTTTTATATGTGTGTGTATATACTGAACAAAAATAATACTAGTTTTTACTTTCAATTTTCATGAGTTGAACTCAAAAGATTTAAAACTTTTACTTTCTACACAAAATACCTATTCTTCTCAAATATTGTTGCAAAGCTGTCAAAATATGTTAGTGAGCACTTCTTCTTTGCCAAGAGAATCAATCCCACTTCACAGGTGTGGCATACCAAGGTGTTGATTAAACAGCATAATTACTGCACATGTGCCTTAGGATGGCTGTAATAAAAGGCCACACTAAAAGGCAGTTTTGCTTTATTGGGGGTCAGAAAATCAGTCAGTATCTAGTGTGACCACCCTTTGCCTGACGTAGTGCAAAACATCTCCTTCGCATAGAGTTGATCAGGTTGTTGATTGTAGCCTGTGGAATGTTGGTCCAATCATCTTCATTGGCTGTGACAAGTTGCACCACAGCATCCCAAACATGCTCAATGGGTGACATGTCCGGTGAGTATGCTGGCCATGCAAGAATTGGGATGTTTTCAGCTTCCAGGAATTATGTACAGATCCTTGCAACATGGGGCTGTGCATTGTCATGCTGCAACATGAGGTGATGGTCTGGGGTGAATGACCATCAGGATCCCGTCACGGTATATCTCTGCCATCCATAAGTGGACCTCTACTCTTCTACTCTGAGTCTCTTCCGGATGACCGAGCTCCTCAACCTATCTCTAAGGGTGACCCAAGACATCCTGCGGAGAAAAATAATTTTCTGCCGTTTGAATTCGTGACCATGTCATTCTGGTCATTACCCAAAGCTTGTGACCATAGGTGAGGGTAAATTCAGAGCTTCCCCTTCTGGCTCAACTCCTCCTTCTCCACAACAGACTGGTGTAGTAACTGCAACACTGCCGACGCTGCACCAATCCGTCTGACAATCTTGCGTTCCATTCTTCCCTCACTTGTGAAGAAGACTCCGAGGTACTTGAAATCCTCCTCTTGAGGCAGAACTTCACATCTGCCCCTGGGGGCACCATTTTCCGACTTAGAACCATGGCCTCAGATTTGGAGGTGCTGATCTTCATACGTGAAGCTTTACATTCAGCTGCGAATGAATTATACTGGTCTAGCGCTTTTCTACCTTCAAGGTACTCAAAGTGCTTTGACACTATTTCCACATTCACCCATTCACACATTGATAATAATAATAATGGATTAGATTTATATTGCGCTTTTCTATTACTAAATACTCAAAGCGCTCACTGAGAAGTGGGAACCCATCATTTATTCACACCTGGTGGTGGTAAGCTACATATATAGCCACAGCTGCCCTGGGGTAGACTGACGGAAGCGTAGCTGCCGGTTTGCACCTAGGGCCCCTCCGACCACTACCTATCATTTATTCATCATTCATTCACCAGTGTGAGTGGCACCGGGGGCAAGGGTGAAGTGTCCTGCCCAAGGACACAACAGCAGCGATTTAGATGTCAATAGGTGGGAAGCGAACCTGCAACCCTCAGGTTTCTGGCACGGCAGCTCTACCCACTACGCCATGCCGCCCCATAAATGAAAGCTGAAGGTCCCAGTTTGATGAAGCCAACAAGACCGCATCATCTGCAAAAAGCAGAGATGCTATTCTCTGGCCACCAAACTGGAAACCCTCCTCAGTCTTGACTGCACCTAGAAATTATGTCAATAAAGATAATGAACAGGACCACAGGACAGGATATGAATCATTTTGGGCTAATTTAAGTACCATTTTAAAATTAATGTGTTACTACTTCGAATTTGCAAAACATTTTAGCTAAATTTGTAATATAAATCTGGTGTTAAACCATATAATCCACATTTGAATTCAGCAAAAGTGTCAACTCATCTTTCTTCAATTAAAAACATATATAGAGCTTAACCTCTGTTTTCTACCTGTCCAAATGTTTCGCTTAGATCTCCATACAAAAACATCTAAGAACGTAGCAGCCACTTTGTCTATTAAACGCAGTAAACACAACCCAATGTAGGTCAAAATATCTGCAGAGAAGTTAAATAAAGAAACAATTAATTACATTAAAAAAAACTTCTGATCTTAGTTAGTTTCAGTTTATTTCAAACATGCAAACAATACAATTACAATTACAACATGTCCGAATAGGAGTTGGAAGAAGCAGAGTTTATTTAACTCTACCCCTTTTTGTATCATAGTAATTTTATCCTATTTACTGTATGTGTTCTCTGTTACAAAGTAGGTTGCCAAATTAACTAGTATAAGTGTAATATCTTGTAAGTTGCAACATTACAACTTTTTCTTGTTCACATTACAATTTAAGTATTATTTCAACATGCCGTGGGTTGATGCAAAAAAAAAAAAAATAAAATAGCTGAGGTCTGCACTTTGGACACTCCTGTGCACAATTGATTGGTAAGCACACTGAAATGCGCTCTCCATATTTTAGAGAACAAAACGTTGTATTAATATTATTAAGAGACTAGTAATTGTTTGCTCTTCTTGTGGATAATGCTACAAATTGTGTTTCACGTCCGCTATTTTTCTGAGAGTTAACATTTTTCATGTCTAAAGTTAGTGGCTCTACTATACTGAGGTGAATCACTACTCATCTACCAACTCATTGGATAAACCACACTAAAATTATCATTAAGTTTGCAGCATGTTGTCCAAAAAAGGAAAAAGGACACCAACAAAGATATGGAATGATTTTATGTTGAGAATCTGATTTCAATTTTTGATTGTTTAGAGTAGGTTGAAGTATTTGTTTGTTTCCCCCAAGCTGTGTACTCCTTTCTCAACTGAGCAAAATGTTGTTTTTTTCCAAGTGCACAGCGATTTATAAAATGTACATTGGTCTTGGTACTGGTACTTGCACATTTCTGTAAATACAATTAAGCGTAATGAGGTCTGGCTGAATGTTATTAAAAGGTTTAAACTGTGATTGGAGGGTTTTATGTTGTGGACACTATAGTCGTTGATGCGTCTTATTTCATTCATCCGAAGCAGGAAGATACACAAAAGTAAATTCAGTTTGAAATACTCTTCTTGTACAAAAACAGTAGTTTCAATCATTTGTTTTCCCATAAGCTGCCTTTTGTACATTGTCTTACCTTCTGGGTGACAGGTGTCATTTCCAGCTCAGGTCGCTTCCAGGGTTGGCTGACATTGTCTCACAAGATGTAGTTTCTCTTTAAATATCCTTCTTCAAAATATATGTGTTGTCTTTTCTAATCATAAAATCATAAAAGATGCAGACGAGGCGTGTTGGCTGAGTTCTTAAAGTTTACTCCGTCTCCACAGCTTGCTCGTCAATAACATCCAGCTGCCGGCAACAACCTAAACGGGGCTGCTGTGGGGATGACTGTGGCATGCTGTGTAATGGAGTTCTTATGTTACCTGGCTTGTAATATCACTATATATCTGCCTTAGGCCATCAATAAGCCTTACTGACAACAACTCGTGATTTCATTGGCTATTGCAACTGTGTATCACTGTATGTCCCCGTTCACTTACACCAGCATTGCTGAATCTGAAGTCTCAGGCAGATTTGGTACAGCATGGCAACATAAGCTAACTGAATTCTGATTGGATACAAACTCTTTAAACTAAAAAACAACAGCCCTGGAAGGAGCCTAATATGACATGAAGAGAAAATGAATACTCTGATATTTAGGGAAATTAAATTAAAAAAAATGCATTTATCTTTAATTATGATCATGATTTCTGGTCATGTTAGGCTAGGAGAGAAGGCCATGCTGGCCCTGACGCCACACCACTGGTCATTTCCAAGTAACAAAAAACTTGCTAAGTGCCGCATCTTACAAGTTTTTCAGAATAGGAGATTTTATTCAGCTAATTGTTGTGCAAAGTTCAAATAAAAAAGTACAGAAGGAAACAAAACTATTATGCACAATAAACATATACTCCAAAAGCACTACCGGCAAAAGGGCCATTAAAGAAGTAACAAGCAATGAGAACACACGCGACCTGAGCTTCCAGGATGGGTATTTGAATGGCAGGATGGCCACTGAACTAGTTGAAGCAGAATGGCTAACAGAGGAGACCAAAAAAGAACTTAAAGGTAAGAAGTACAAAACCACAACAAGTTGACACTTAAGCAGCCTCTTCCAGCATCAGCTGTGGTGATTAAAAGGGAGTGCTGATGAAAACCAGCTGCCACAAGTCCAGTAGCTCCACCCAGCACATGAACTGTAATTGTCCTAAAATGACAAAAGTGGATGAGTATTGGGAGGAACAGTCAGAATAAAATATAAACGGATAATGATGACAATTGAGTGTCACAACCACCCCCTTTTCCAGAAACTTGCGCTAATATGTGAAAAGGAGGGCAGACTCAGAGATAAGTACATTTCAGACCCAGCACGGTCTTAAGATACTGGACACGTGTGCCCTGCCCCTGGCATCCAAAACAGCCTTAGCTGTTAACGCAGTACGACCATTTGGTCTTTGACCAAGGAGGAGGTAAAACTGGCGGTGGATTCAGATCACAGAAAGATACCAGCTTCAGACAGGAGACATGAAAAACAGAATGGGTCTTAAGAATGTGGGGAGTTGGTGCTGCACAGCCACAGGGTTAGCCGTCCGGTTTACCTTAAAAGATTGAACAAATCTGGAGGCCAGGCTCTTAGATTCAACCACCAGGGAGATTATCCCGGGACGGCACCCACACCGCCGTGCAAAGATTCGGTTCCAGTGGTGTTCCCAAACATAGCGTACTGTAGTGACATGAGGGTAGTTTGACCAATCACCAATACCTGGCCATACTTTCTGATTGGTCAAAAGCACTTCACGTGACGATAGAGCGCAATGTTTGGGGCCAACTCTGAAACCGAGCTTTCCCTACTCTCTCTACATGACTCTGGACAACCAAATTCGCCCATGGAAGAGCAAATGAGGGTGTTGTGGGCATACTTTAACCAATAAGGTTGACGAACCTCAAGGTAGGGTGCCGTAGACAAACACACTGTAAGGTTGCCTTCAGATCCTGATTAGCGACCTGAAGAGAGGCTACAGACTCTGTGGGACTTGAAGAAAGCCTGGCAGAGAACTACAACTCGTCTAAAAACTCGTCAAGGGCGATCCAAGAAGGCTCTGGATCACAGCATGGCGGTCGTCAAAGAGGGGGGCAACTCACATTAAGGAACGAAGTGCACTTACTTGGATAATCCACCTCTAAAGATAACAGAAAAGGCCACTTTAAGTAGGTAGTCCAGAGAGAAAATCAATGGGGCTGTGTGGCCATGGCTGCAGATAGAGCCTGGACACCAGAAATGCTGAGAAAGGAGGAACTCTGTCTGTCTTGCTCACGGTTGACAAATATGGAGCTGTGGGGACCACGAAAGTAAATCCGAGTGAAACAATACACGCCAATGCGGAGTAACATTCAAATGAAGACTCCCCCAAGATCCTGGACTATGGGAAAACGGGCCCAGGTCAGGTCACGTTAAAATGTACATAATTACATTTATTTTGACAATATTCCAGTAACCTGTGAAAGTACAGATGACTATGGACGAACGTGAACAATAAAAGTGGAAATGTCATTAAGTGAGATTATTATTTTTAGAATATACAAACCTAATTCATGATGATGTGTGCCAAAATAATTGTTATGAGTAAATGATGAATGTGGCAATTGTAGAAAAATGATGAGGATGTAAATATAATAACTGGAATGACTTAAAAATATAGTTTTTTTGTAAATCTGTATAATGGTTGAATGAAACTGAAACTATGTGCTGGAGAACAACAATAATTATCCAAATGTTTTGTCTGTCTGTATTTTGACACCGATTATATAAATCTGCTTTTGGATGACCACACCTGGAACCCGTAACAAGTACATTCATTTCACAATAGGTCGCTTGTGGAATGAAAACATATCTTGGAATGGCAATGGTGAGATACCTGAACTGGTTCTGGGATTGAAAACCAGTCTATAAAATGTACAATATTTTCCGGACCATAGTACGCACCGGATTATAAGATGCACTGCCGATGAATGGTCTATTTTTGATCTTTTTTCATGTATAAGGCGTACCGGATTATAGTCATATTTTTATTTTTTTTCTAAATTGAAAACAATTCCTTGCATAGATTTTGTTTTACAGATCATCTTCAAGCCGCTTTCTGACAGTCGCTTACAGATGCGCCGTTTTGTGGGCGGTCTTATTTACATGGCTCACCTTCAGCAGCGTCTTTTCTCCGTCATCTTTGTTGTAGCGGTGTAGCGTGCAAGGATGGAAGTTGAAGATGTGTCAAAAGTTGGAAATAACTGTTTTAATGACATTCAGACATTAGTTAAATCAACAACGTGTCCCGTGAAAAACCGTCCGACCGGAACTCTTAAATAACTAAAGTTCCTTGGGTCATAAATGTAAACTCACCGGTATGTTTTAGCGCTTTCATGGCGAGTTAACTGACAAATATAAGTAAGAACTTTACACTACATAATATTACAAATGTCAACAGTGGAGGATGAATGTCCCATAACAAGAAGATAGAGAAAAAGAAGAAGCTTATCGAATACGATGTCGGCACTTTGATTGATTGGTTGATTGATTGATACATACTTTTATTAGTAGATTGCACAGTTCAGTACATATTTCGTACGATTGACCACTAAATGCTAACACCCGAATAAGTTTTTCAACTTGTTTAAGTCGGGGTCCACGTTAATCAATTCATGTTACGGACTAAAAAGGTGGATGCGCACACTTTTCAGGATTTATGCTGATCCCAATTACAGAATTACAGATGAGCACGTACCAGAAGGTAAGAAAAGTTGCTTTGGCATATTATTGCGAAACAAAATGTCAGATAATATGTCTTGCCAATATGTATTACCATTACTCATATCTTTAATGCGCATACTTGCCAGCCCTCCTGATTTTCCCAATGGCTGCCGAATTTCAGTGCCCCTCCCGAAAATCTCCTGGGGCAACTATTCTCCCGAATTTTTCCCGATTTCCACCCGGACAACAATATTGGGGGCGTGCCTTAAAGACGCTGCCTTTAACGTCCTCTCTCACCTGAAACCTTCACCCCTTAACAGCCGCACGCTGACCAGACGCCCGCTTTTCCTCCGGCCCTGCCACATAACGATGTACCATTGGACGGGTTTAACAATGGTCTTTACCCGAAGATGTCAAGATATGCCGACTCTTGTACGATCTTTTAACTGGTTTAATGATAACGCAAGGCATACTTGGTCAACAGCCATATATGTCACACTGACGGTGGCCGTATAAATAACTTTAACACTGTTACTAATAAGCGCCACACTGTGAACCCACACCAAACAAGAATGACAAACACATTTCTGGAGAACATCCGCACCGTAACACAACATAAACACAAAAGAACAAATACTCAGACCCCCTTGCAGCACTAACTCTTCCAGGACGCTACAATAACATCTACGGCTTTTGGAGCTCAGTGCACAACTGCACACACAACAAGAAGGAGACAAAGCAGAAGAACGAAGAAGAGACATGGCGATGACGAGTAAGAAGAAATACGCTTGCAAGTTCCAAAATGATTGGAAAAAATAATTTCATTTGTTCAAGAAAAGCTCGAAGGGGAAGGGGTATGCTGCCTGCACCTCAACCCCACCCCCGCAACCACGCCCCCATCTCCCGAATTCGGAGGTGTCAAGGTTGGCAAGTATGTTAATGCGCCGACAATCCATCAAGCGGTCAATCTTCATAGCTTACCAAAGTCATACTAAAACATGTTGATAGATTTTTGAACGTTGTGTGTAATGTTGTATATTTTCATTGGAATATATAAAATGTTGATGTTTACTTGAGTCATATTGCCATCATATTGCAGTCCACACATATCGCTTTTGTTTTTTCTGCCATCCACTGGTCACACGTATCATTACACCATGTGCCAAATAAATTTGCTTTGAGGTCAGTAAGCAAAAGCAGAAATATTCCGTACATTAGGTGCACCGAGTTATAAAGTGCACTGTCGAGTTTTGAGAGGAAAAAAGGATTTTAAGTGTTCTTTGTAGTCCAGAAAATACGGTAGTTATTATATCATTAGGTATTACTAAATGGTTAGTTCTAAAATAAAACATATAAAGGGACACACAATAGAGGCCTGACATATGGGTGTGAGGTATTTGTGAGCGGCAACAATCATCAAGATAAGCCAGCGGACGAGCTGTTACCATGGAAATCGGGGTCAGCTGGGACAAATAATTCATGGTCTAAGCTGCCATTCACTGTCAAGTGTGGGACCTTTTACATAGACATGTGTGTGCCTTTCCGAATCATGTCCAACCAACCAAATTTACCACAGTTGGAGTCAAATTAAGCTGTAGGGACATCTCAATCATCAGAATCAGAACTACTTTATTAATCCCTGAGGGAAAATTCAAATATCCCATTTAAGATCAGACAAACATTACAGGGAGACAGAACAGGATCACTGACGGGTCTGCCAACTTCCTGGGCCCTTTACAAAAAAGGTGAGAAACAGGTAAACAATGGGACTGAGGCCAAGGGAAAAAAACAACTCATAGCCATAGCACACATCCCTTTTACATGTGTGTAAGAGGGAAACATCAAATACATCGAAAGTGCAGAGCTGATGCAACCAGTCACTTCTACATACAGCTATGAATAAAAAGTAAACAAAACATATACACTGCTGCTGTGTACACTGCTGTGCTCTGCTGTGTTCCATGCCATTGTCTGCTGGGGTGGAGGGAGAATGGGCAGAGGCAGGAGCAGACCCAATAAAGCAACCAAGAGAGCCGACTTCACTCTCGGCCGCCCACCATTTCTCAGCCAGTGTCCAGTCTGCATGGATGAGTGAGGAGCGTCTAAGGAGACTGAGGTGTCCGATACCTGCTCATTCAGCCAAAACACTGTGAAGCTTGTCCGTCCCGGCCGGGGCTCACTGCTAGCTCCGCGGCCCTGTCTCTTCATCCACATCTCCTCCAGTCTCTCCAAACGGACTCAGGTGTGGCAGAGACCCAACCCCTGGTCTCTATGGCCAAAAGGCTCCCGGGAGGCAGTTCCAGAAGTCCACAAAAAAGCACAGCAGAAGTCACAAAAGTGCCACCCCTTGTCACACAGTTCCAAAAAAGCAAAAAAATAAATATTTAAAATGTATATACATATACATTTATATATATATATATATATATATATATATATATATATATATATATATATATATATGTATATATAAACACATCAAAACCAGAGGGAAATATCAGGAACACAAAAGGATGACAAAGACCACAGAGCTCCTGCCAACAGCGGCGCCATAATGAACAGAATGCACCTCAGTTAACTTTTGAGCTTCATGGCAAAGGCCGTGAATACCAATGTACATGTGGTTTCTTAGATTTTTATTTTGTTGAAAATTGCAAAAAAATTCTAAAAACAATTTAAACTTTTTGACGTTGTCAATATGTGATTTTGTGTGGAGAATTTTTGAGGACAAAATTGAATTTATTCTATTTTGAAATGAGCCTGTAACATAAAACGTAAAAAAAAAGTGACACACTGTGATACTTTCCAGATGCATTATATTTTGTTGCATTGTTGTTGAAAAATATGGCGAGGTTTGCTCACAAATTTCAGAGACTTAACACTTGTGAGATAATGGCACTGCTCCCTAGGACCATGGAAAATTAAAGTCAGAGCCAAGATCAGTTCTACTCCAACTCTGAACTAAATTTGCTACTGCACGTTTGCTACAGTGGAAAAGGGTAATTGGAGGGAGGATGACTTGATTATCTCCATCTGCTGGTGTCCCCCATCTTGACTGATGTGTCTACCACGGTCTGCAGCCTTTGAAGAAACCGGCCTATACGACGAGAAGGCACATGGCCGACAGGTCACACTACACTTCCAGGGTGCGTCACATGCTTACATTTTGACCGGAAGGCAGTGGTTCTCAAACTTTTTTCACTAAATAACACCTTAGATAACACCTGACCAATATTAAAATACAGCAGCGTAAGTAGGCCCAAATATTCATTAAAAAAAAGGCAGAGATTATATTTAACATTTTTGGCCACTGTAACATTACTCACAGTTTAAATAGCAACACTGTTTACATATTCAATTAATTGTTTCTTTGTGCCACAAGATGGAGCTGGTGTACCCCAACTTAAGAATCTCTGCCCTAGAAAAAAAGAGAACAAAAGTGACATTATATACATCGCTTTTTTCACACATTTTCGATAGAGGGAAGAGAGGCAATCCACTAGCATAGTTTTGCCATGTTTTCTCACTTCAGGGTAAAATCTGACACACGTGACCCAAACGTGACTATAGCCGAGGGGCCTGCAGCCAACCAAGGACCGGCATATGCAGCCAAAGAAAGTCGCACCTGATGGTGATCCTCAACTAGCCTTCCCCACATTTCCTGGTTATGCCAGGTGTTCTCCCCTTTAAACTGAAGTCCATCCATCCATTTTCTACTGCTTGTCCCGTTCGGGGTCGCGGGGAGTGACTACTAACCAAGTATTAGTGCCAAAATTAAAGACTTACCCATAGCGGCGCAATAATCAGAGAGAGGTTATGTTGCTGTATTGACATCCTGGATAGTAAAATTAAATTGACCTAAACCGAGAAGTTGGTTCAAGTTAACAGCCAACTTAAACGCGGGAACATTGAAAAAGACCCTAAAAGACGCTTTGTTCCCCTCCGCTTTTTGCTTTGCGGGAATCTATGAACATCCTGACAGTTGGCATCACAGCGAAAGCAGACATTGTACAGTAAGTGATGTTTTATTTTGTTTGTTTGCTCTCATGACATCTGTCGTGAGTAGTAATCAATGATCCTGTTAAAAGAAAAAGGTTATTGTTATGATGCATTTGTGAAATGAGTAAGCCACCGTACGCTTAAAATGATCAAAGTACATAAATATTACATGTTATTATGAATGTACTTGTTACTAAATTACATGTATATTTACAACATATTTATATGTTTGAATTATATTGAAGGGCTTTATTAGCAGAATAGAGCGACATTCATAGTGATTGTCGCTCTGCATTGTAAGCAGACTTTTGATCGTGTTTATTTAAAAATTACAATGCATTAAACAAGAAATCGTGTTTTTGTGTTACAAAAGGATTAAGAACAATAGGCTAAATTAAAACAAAGGTGCATTTCCTCTTTTTTGGGAATTTTGCCTATCATTCACAATCTTTTTGTAAAACAAGCACAGGTTTTTATTTTATTTATGCATTCTAAATACAAAATAAATGCTAGTAATAGGTATTTTATCTTCTTGTAGCTGATAGGGATTCAATCTATTCAGTCTATAGAGCGCTCTAAACAATGTTTTATACACATGCTGTAAGTTGGCATGCCACCAGCTCGTCTTTATTCCTTGGGTCGAGACTGGCACGGATGTAAAGCGTATTTTTCTGCCTTCACAAAAAGATGATTTTCCAGTAGAGGGTGGACATATTTAAGGTGAGTTTCTAAAGAAGAATGCCGTCAAGTTAAACGGAACCAAAGTGGCCTACCATATCACGCAGCACATCATTTATTAAAACTGCAGGCCCGTTAGTGAAGCCAAAAGCCATAACCAGGTATTTTAAATGATCTAACAGGTTCTCGAAATAAGTTTTTCATTTGTCTCTCTCTTTGATGTGGTCCAAGTGATATATGCATTGGGTAAATCCAGTTTGGAAAATATAGCGGCACTGTAAAGAGGCGTAAAGGCAGAGTCTAATAACGAAAGAGGAAATTTTTTTCTTTATCGTTATCTTATTGAGCTTGCGATAAACAATCCATGAAAGGAGGGACCTGTTATTTAGTCGGGAACTAGACAGAGGAGAACCTGGAAGTAGATCTATGGCACAATCAAAGGGGCAGCGTGGTGATAGAGACATAGCACGGTCTTTGCAAAATACCTCTTTGAGACTATCTGGTAAATAGCAGGTAGTCGGATTAAATCAATAGAGTCTGAGGGCCAATCCAGGGAGAGGAGTGGGGTGGCAGAAAGAAGGCAGACAAGAAATACTGCAGTTGCTAATTTTACAGGTACCCCAGTCGTTTGTGGGATTGTGACGATGAAGCCAGGTAAAATCAAGAACAATCTGTGCAGAGCGTGAAGGCTTTACTAAAAGGCTAATGGCTTTAGTGTGGTTACCGGACAGAGAAAGGCATAGTATCTCGGTCTGATGTGGCACGGTAGCCAGGGGACACGCGTCAAGTGAGTGCACTACTACGAGCTTGGTTAGAACAATAAGAATTTGTTTTTCTTTAGCAAAACTCTCATCAACAAAACAGCCATCCGCTTGTTTTGTGATAACACCTTGGAAGATGAGCCAGGCCAAAACAGAGTATCTTGTATCTAAAGTCTTGCAGGAGGAGGGTCCAAGATGACACCCCCACAAGGTTTAGCTATGACTGCAGGTTGCCCTGGCCAACCACAAAAAGGGCAGCCAGCCTTGGATTGACCCACTTGTCCACAGCAGAGGCACAGTTTGAGACGAACACGGCGTTCCCTCTCAACAGCCACCCAGCAGCATAGGCTCTTCCGGTACCTGGTGTAGGCTGAAGTGTCTGTAGTCAGATGAAACAAGAGGAGACAACTCACTGCCATAGATAGTTCTTGTTCACTGTAACGCTTTTCTTGAGATTCCCTGAGTCGGGAGTCGAGACAGATGGTCAACTCTATGAGTTCATCCAGCGAAGTCGAGTCATCAGCTTGTCTTTGATCTTTGGGTCCAGACCATACTTGCCAACCTTGAGACCTCCGATTTTGGGAGGTGGGGGGCGTGGTTTGGGGCGGGGCGTGGTTAAGAGGGGAGGAGTATATTTACAGCTGTTGTGTGCGCAGTTGTGCACTGCACTCTCTAAAAGCGTGGATGTTATTGTCACATATGCATGACTGATTGAAACTTTTATTAGTAGATTGCACAGTACATACAGTACATATTCCGTACAATTGGCCACTAAATGGTAACACCTGAATAAGTTTTTCAACTTGTTTAAGTTGGGGTCCACGTTAATCAATTCATGGTACAAATATATACTATCAGCATAATATAGTCATCACACAAGTTAATCATCACACAAACCCAGTTTCCATAAGAGTTGGGAAATTGTGTTAGATGTAAATATAAACGAAATACAATGATTTGCAAATCCTTTTCAACCCATATTAAATTGAATGCACTTCAAAGACAAGATATTTGATGTTGAAACGCAAAACGTATTTTTTTTCCAAATAATTAACTCAGAATTTCATGGCTGCAACACGTGCCAAAGTAGTTGGGAAAGGGCATGTTCACCACTATTACATCACCTATTCTTTTAACAACACTTAATAAACCTTTGGGAAATAAGGAGACACATTTTTGAAGCTTTTAAGGTGGAATTCTTTCCCATTCTTGTTTTATATACAGCTTAAGTTGTTCAACAGTCTGGAGTCTCTGTTGTGGTACTTTAGGCTTCATAATGCGCCACACATTTTTAATGGGAGACAGGTCTGGACTACAGGCAAGCCAGTCTAGTACCTGCACTTTTTTTACTATGAAGCCACACTGATCTAACAAGTGTCTTGGCATTGTCTTGCTGAAATAAGCAAGGGCGTCAATGATAACGTTGCTTGGATGGAAACATATGTGCTCCAAAACCTGTATGGACCATTCAGCATTAATGGTGCCTTCACAGATGTGTAAGTTACCCATGCCTTGGGCAGGGGCGTCGCCAGACATATTTCACTGGGGCACGTGCCCCACTGTTGATCTGCAGTGCCCCAGTAGAAATTTCACTGATAAAAAAAAAAAACGCTTCAGAGTTTTAAGTCTACATAACATAGACAACAGCGCACATACTACTTAGTATGGTAATTGATTGCTACTGTATTCACTCCACGTAACAATGACACATGGCTAATTAATATGGTAATTTATTCACGCGTGGATCGAGACTTCGGTTGAGAGAGAGAGAGAGAGAGACAGAAAGAGAGAGAGAGAGAGAGAGAGAGAGAGAGAGAGAGAGAGAGAGAGAGAGAGAGGCGATGCGAATCACTGCTGAGGTAGGTAACATTAGCCAACAACAATTATTTTGATTTTGATTTGACTCAAACTGTAACTCCTAGATGGATATCAGAAAGTTATTCGCCTGCAGCAGAGAAGAAGCAGCAGGAATGAGAGATGTAAGTGAAGTCCTAGCTAGCTAGGCAACATCATTGTCTTAAGTTGATGCTAAGTTAGCTAACGTTCTTCCTTGTATCAAGACAAACATATTCATTTGCTGTACGAGCTGTCGGGGGAATTTCCAATGAACATGAAACATCATGTTGGTTATTGTCTGCTGGTTCTGCATCAATGATGATTTGGAGTAAGCATGTGTGAGTTGAGTGCTTCTCAAATGGTTATCTTCAGGAATAAAATTTTTTTCCATATCCTCAAGTCGTGAGCCAAATTTTTAAATCATTCAAGTTTATTTCACAGAAAAATAGCACAGTAGACTTGTCTTGTTAATCGGTGTGACTTTGACTAAAATAATCTTGTTTTGTCACCAGAAAAATGGCTACAGCTAAAGCATCTTGTTTTGTTTCCAGAAAAAATAGTAACATTTCTGTATTTGTTTTCAGAAAGATGGCTGAAAATATTGGGTTTTGTTGCCCCATTTAGATTTTTAAAAAATATATTTCCATGTCTGTCCTGAGTCCTCCTCCAACTTGTTAGTCAGTTTGCATTTTGCTAAAATACTCACTAATAGTCACTAGAAAAAAGGCTAAAATAATCTGGTTTTGTTGCCACAATTTGATTTTTTTCTCCCTAAACTTTTTATTTCATGCACACATCTGACTACGACTCACTGAACATGGCACACAATCCACTTTTATGTCAAGACCCACCAGTTGGGAACCACTGGTCAGCTGTATAACAGTTACTGTAATATTTCCATGTCTGTCCAGAGTGATTGACCACTTTGCAAAAATGAAAATGAGACGTTACAGTTTACTTCTCAGAAAATGATTCCCTGAACAGACACACAAGTTGTTCATTTATTCTACTACTGTGGCTTTATTATTTTGTGTATATTTTATAGTTTTGTGTATCTGAAATAGGATTCGCCACATTGACATAAATGGAAATTAAATAATATAAAAAAACCCAGAGATGTAGGGGTGCTTTATTTTTTGTTTTACTTTTGTAGATGTTAAATTTGCAGATGATTACTGCAATAAATATTTCAAAAAGATTCATTGCTCTTCACGGTGGCAGAGGGGTTAGTGCGTCTGCCTCACAATACGAAGGTCCTGCAGTCCTGGGTTCGAATCCAGGCTCGGGATCATTCTGTGTGGAGTTTGCATGTTCTCCCCGTGAATGCGTGGGTTCCCTCCAGGTACTCCGGCTTCCTCCCACTTCCAAAGACATGCACCTGGGGATAGGTTGATTGGCAACACTAAAATTGGCCCTAGTGTGTGAATGTGAGTGTGAATGTTGTCTGTCTATCTGTGTTGGCCCTGCGATGAGGTGGCGACTTGTCCAGGGTGTACCCCGCCTTCCGCCCGATTGTAGCTGAGATAGGCGCCAGCGCCGCCCGCGACCCTGAAAGGGAATAAGCGGTAGAAAATGGATGGATGGATGGATCATTGCTCTTCCTTTTTGCTTTTACCAGTAGCAGTTTAGAAGTCTGGAGTAAAAAAGTGCACAAGTAGGTCAAATGCATTAGTTAATTTCAGGTGGTTGATAAAAGATCCATACAACATAATCTGATATGATCTCATAGTTTAAAGCACTATTTATGTATTTTTTATGATAAATAAGTGCTAAAAATGTTTTTGCTTGCGCGCTTTGCACGCTCACATGAATTATTTGTGCCCCAGGTGTGCCCCAGTACAGTATTAGGTCTAGTGACGCCCCTGGCCTTGGGCATTAATGCACCCCCATACCATGACAGATGCTGGCTTTTCAACTTTGCCTACAACCTAGAACAGTCCTGTTGGTGCTTTTCCTCTTTGGTCCGGAGGACATGACGTTCACCGTTTCCCAAAAATAATTTGAAATGTGGACTCGTCCAACCACAGAACACTTATCCACTGTGCATCAGTCCATCTTAGCTAAGCTCGGGCCCAGAGAAGCCGGCGGCGTTTCTGGGTGTCGTTGATAAATGGCTTTGGCTTTGCATAGTAGTTTTAACTTGCACTTACAGATGTAGCGACAAACTGTAGTTACTGACAGTGGTTTTCTAAAGTGTTCCTGAGCCCATGTGGTGATATCCTTTACACACTGATGTCGTTTTTTGATCCAGTACCGCCTGAAGGAACGAAGGTCCATTATATGATTGCTTACGTGCAGTGAATTCTCCAGATTCTCTGAACCTTTTGATGGTATTACGGACCGTTGATGGTAAAATTCCTAAATTTCTTGCAATAGCCCGTTGAGAAATGTTGTTCTTAAACTGTTTGACAATTTGCTCACGCATTTGTTCACTAAGTGGTGACCGTTTCCCAATCCTTGTTTGTGAATGTCTGAGCATTTCACGGAAGCTACTTTTATACCCAATCATGGCACCCACCTTTTCCCAATTAGCGTGCACACCTGTGGGATGTTCCAAATAAGTGTTTGATGAGAATTCCTCAACTTTATCAGTATTTATTGCCACCTTTCCCAACTTCTTTGTCAAGTGTTGCTGGCATCAAATTCTAAAGTTAATGATTTGCAAAAAAAAAAAAAAAAAATGTCTTTGTAGCATATTCAAGTGAATATGGGTTGAAAATGATTTGCAAATCATTGTATTCCGTTTACATTTACATCTAACACAATTTCCCAACTCATATGGAAACAGGGTTTGTAGTATATATATTGAATTATTTACCTTATTTACAATCGGGGGGTGGGATGAGGAGCTTTGGTTGATATCAGTACTTCAGTCATCAACATTTGCATCAAAAGAGAAATGGACATTGAAACGGTGTAGGTCTTACTTAGTATGATATGTACAGCGAGCAGAGAACCTAGTGAATTCAGATAGCATAAGAACAAGTATATACATTACAAATACATTCGATTATTTACATTAGGTTATTTACAATCCGGGGAGATGGGATGTGAATGGAGCAGGATATTAGTAAAGGGTTGATGTTACCTGGAGGTGTTGCCTGGAGGTGTTTTGGTGCATGTACAGTAGATGGCAGTATTGTCCTGTTTAATATTGTGACAACATTGCTGTTTACGGCTGACAAACTGCTTTACGGTAGAGGAAAATATGACTAATGTTGTTGTGTGTTGTTAGCGCACTGGGAGGACGTTAATGAAACTGCATAACAATAAACCCACATAAGAAACCAATAACTCGTCATCAATCGTTCTACAGTTATAACGTCATTGGGTAGGCATGCTAGTTATATTGTGGTAAAGCGGACGTGAAAACAGGCTGTCCACACGTCACTTAGGTCCGCATGGAGCTGGAGGGGGCGTGGCCTCCAGATCCGCCTGAATTTCGGGAGATTTTCAGGAGAAAATTTGTCCCAGGAGGTTTTCGGGAGAGGCGCTGAATTTCGGGAGTCTCCCGGAAAATCCGTGAGGGTTGGCAAGTATGGTCCAGACTGGCACAGAATGCACAGCAAAGTGCTTCCTGGTCCCATCCACTCTCAGCGGCTAAGTACGTTCAGTTCAGTTCATTTATATATTTAATTCATAAAAAAATCAAACAAAGGAATAATAGAAAAATAAATCAATCAACATTACATTAAGGAAAAACCATAATGAAAAGGAGCAAAAATCATTTGAAAACTTATATCTGCCCCCTATTTTCACAAATACAATTGACTTTCAATGTTGGTAACTTCGAAGCAATATTTTTAATATACAACAATAAAACCAATAATGAAGAAATCATTCTACTCCGTAATATCTTTTCATCATCATGATTTTTTTAATACAGAAAGAGATTTACATTATCACTGTAACTGTTGCTGAGTGTGCATGCTTTAAAGATGTGTCATAAATAAATAAATATTAATAAAAATCCCAAAACCAGTGAAGTACAGAATACAATGATTTGCAAATCTTTTTCAACTTATTTTCAATTGAATAGACTGCAAAGACAAGATACTTAATGTTTGAACTAGAAAACTTTATTTTTTGCAAAAATTAGCACATTTAGAATTTGATGCCTGCCACATGTTTGAACAAATCTGATACAAGAGGCAAAAAAGACTGAGAAAGTTGAAGAATGCTCATCAAACACTCTTTTGGAACATCCCAACTCATAATTATGAACAGGTGGGTCGCCATGATTGGGTTAAAAATCAGCCTCTATTAAATTCACAAACAAGGATAGGGCGATGGTCACAAACGCGTGAGCAAATTGTTTGCATTGATTGCCCACGACCTTCGATTCCTCAGGTGGTACTGCATCAAATAAGCAACATCAGTGTGTATAGGATACCATCACATAGGCTCAGGAACACTTCAGAAAACCACTGTCAGTAACCGCAGTTTGTCGCTACAGCTGTAAGTGCAAGTTAGAACTCTACTAAAGCCATCAACAACACCCAGAAACGCTGCCGGCTTCGCTGAGCCCAAGCTCATCTAAGATGGACTGATGTAATGTTGAAAAGTTTTCTGTGGTCTGACGGGTCTACATTTCAGATTGTTTTTGAAAACTGTGGTGTCCTCCAAATCAAAGAGGAAAACAACCATCCGGATTTTTATAGGCGCAAAGTTCAAAAGCCAGCATCTTTGATGGTGTTACGGCTACTCTGTCGTTCCAAAAACCTTCGAAAAAATAAAAATAAAGATTGCAGAGTCGCCTTGAGGAGGAGGTTTATGAAGCACTAAATTCCAGAATAAGCACTCGCGAAGATATTTCTAGATTCAAAATGTAAATTTATTTTCACAAACAAAAAATATTCACCGTGGTTGACTTTCTATTTAACCAAAATAACTTATTTAGTGGTAAACAAACTATTTCACTCCTCAGTGCTTCAGCATGTCAGACAGACAAAGGCAGCGCCCAGCTGTGCTGTCTTCCTAATTATAGGAGGAGGAAGTGGCTCTCAATGAGAAGCGTGAGCAGCTGAAAACAATAATAATTAATCTAAAACATCAAATAATCAATCAACATCATCATTGGTATTGGATTCCATTGTCAAAACAATTAATTAATAAATAATATAAATAGGGTCCAACAGATGGTATGGGGTAATTAGTGCCCAAGGCATGGGTAACTTACACATGCGTGAAGGGACCATTAATGCTGAAAGGCACATACAGTTTTGGAGCAGAATATGTTGCCATCCAAGCTACGTTATCATGGACTTTTTTGCAATATGTTGCTGCCATAAAATTTTAAGTTAATTATTATCTCAGAAATATTTTTTTTCTCAGTTCGAACATCAAATATATTGTATTTTTCAGTCTATTTAATTGAAAATAAGTGGAAAAGGATTTGCAAATCATTGTGTCCTGTTTTTATTTACAAATTGCACAATGTGCCAAATTCACTGGTTTTAGGTTTTGTACAAAGAGCAAGTGTCTTCATGTAAAGGTTATTTAAGTGGTCCAAGAAGACATGGGGAGAGTAATCAGGACCATACTCCTTCTCCTGAAAGCTACAGTTCCAGTCGGAGGCTCGCTAAAACAAATAAAGCTTTTTTTTGGACGATTCCTCGTTGGCGTCTTTTTGGCTGATCACCCATCACACAGTTACTCTGTCCTAACAGAGTCACACAACTAACAATGTACAACACAGTAAAATAGACAGCCGTCAACGTTGTTGCTCGGAGAGTTAACCAGTAACCTAACTAGATGATGCTCACCAGTGAGCTTGTTTCGGCACTCCTGATTGTTTGTCTCCCTGTCCTTTAATTACATTTTTTGGGATATTTCATTAAAAAAACACAAAAGTGATATTTTGTGGAGTCCCACGTTTTTGCAGAAATTGTATGTGCCTGTAGTTATTCTACAGCACACTGTGTTCCTGTTAAATAATATATACATTGTGGGATCTGAGCCGAGGATGTCATAGCTTCTGCAGCCCTTTGAGACACTTGTGATTGAGGACTATATGAATAACTTGAGTATTGATATTAGAGTATAAAGATCTGGTATCGATATTTCAGTAATGACAACCATTTTGCTATAGTACTAGCTTTACCATCTTAGCGTTACGTAAATGACGTATAGTTTGTGCTTCAAATCTTCTGGTTTGCTTAAACAGTCTTTTCCAATAGTGCATAATTTGTGAATAATAATAAAGTACAAAGAGTTTGAGATAGCTGAAAGAAACCTTTATTTTTTTGAATATTTTTTCATCCTGGTCACATTTGTGTCTTTTGGTAAAAAGATTAATAATTGTTATGTCTCAAACATTGTAACATTTGTGTCATCCTCCTCGAAGCCTGCTTCAGTCCAAATCACAATAGCAACAAAGAAAATTACAGGACGGTCAAGAAACAAGTTTAACAAATTCAACAAAGTGTCCCAGATGTCTATGGTTTTGGGGGTACTTCAAAAACATTTGAACAGTTTTCCAAATAGTTTTACTTTTGATTATAGTGGTGGGTTGTCCACCTTTCAATGTCATTCTGCTATAAAATAAGTGTATAAGAAATGGCTCTGAAAACAGAAGACTAAAGTTTTCAATTGCACTCGTGCTATCCTGTAACAAATGTACAATACAATTTTAAGCGCAGCGGCTTGACAGAGTGGTGCGTGAAAGTCTGCTCCTGCTGTGATGTCCTCCATGATATATGGTGCGGCGACATTTGGCCCCCTGAAAAAGATAAAACTGTGTACAGTTAATATACCTTCGAAAGACAGCCAACTTAAAAACCCACGACCATCCAAAACTAAACCAGTATTAAGTCATTTTAGTCATTAGAATTCTTGAAATTGTGACAAAAAATTGCAATAACTAATTTCACTGGTAAGTGTGGTGTCCACTTAAATTATTGCCTCACCCGAAAGAGAGTCCTATTTTTTTTTTAACCTTCATAAAAAAATAACAAGGTTTGCTAAAAATTAACGTTGGTTTTACAGACCGAACATGGCCATGCTGTTAGGTAAGGGTGAAAATCTTTGAGCACCTCAAGATTAGATTAGGGTTTAAGGGTTACAATTCGATTATAAAGCAATTATTGATTAACTTCTTTTTCATGCATTTTTTCCCACTAAATAAGCAGTCATCGCTTATAGGTAACATTGTACTTCTAATATAACACAAGTTAAATTAATTTTCATTAGGGATTTACTTATTAGGGTTTTACCCTACTGAATCTGATCATCCATACGAGATCCTCCATCATCCATATGAGATCAGCCGATACCAATAACATGTATTAACTGTAAATATGTATTTATTTATGGTGAGTGCTATTGACAGTGTAACCATATCAGTGCAATATTTAAGTAACTTACTTATTTCTTTTTATTTGATACAATTGTTTGAGCAAAATAAAGTAAATAGCACGCAATAAACAAAAAGCAAAAACTACCATCAACACAGGCTGGAGCTCTGATGACGAAGGCCGCTGGCAGCCATAGAGTCCTCAGTGTATCATTGAGTCCAGTGTAAAGCTTTCGTGTGTGCACACTCCTGCACGCCGCTGGAGCAGCGTACTCTGCAGCGTACTCTGCAGCGTGGACCAATAAAAATATTGTTCTAACCCAGGGGCGTCACTTGGTTTGAAGAACAGGGTGGGCTTAGCCCCCAGGGGGTTCTTGTGATGCGGGCGTGCGAGAACATTTTTTTTGCCCTTGCAAGATCTTTTCGCTCACAACTTTTTGGCACTGTATTAGAATTAAAAAACTAACACTGAATACATCTAAATGATTTAAGTCATCTTTAGTAAGCATGAGATGGCCCAAACATAAGGAGAATGTTGTTGCATGGAAAAGCAAGCAGGCAACTTGCAAACAGGGATACGTTACAGATATGATAGCAGTGTAAATGAACTTGCACAGCATAACAGAGTAGTCCTGAAAACATAGGAGGTTCTGGTGGAAAGAAACGTTCTTGCCTGGAAAACACAGGCTGGATGTCCACCATATGTTGTCTGTGCACAACCTCTTTGATTCAGAATTTTTTGCACTTGGAAGGTTTTTTTTTTTTTTGCTTACAACTTGTTGTTACTGCATTAGAATTACACAGCAAAGACTGTAATTCTAATGCAGCGTAAGGCGTACCCCGCCTTATGCCCGAATGCAGCTGAGATAGGCTCCAGCAGGGGCGTCACTAGCTTTTAAGGACAGGGGGGGCTTAGCCCCCAGGAGATGAACAGGATGTGAGCGAACATAGCAAACGAGTACAAAACTTTACAAACTGCTAACAAAGACTTAGAAATTATTCGTTGTTATTATTATTATTATTTCAGTCGGTTAAGGAAATTAAATATATATGAACGTCTGAATAGAAATGAGAAACGTTTATGTATACTGTAAATAAGAAAGACTGCTGATCTGAAAAAGAGCCAAAGCTGTCAAAGAGCTGAGGGACCATCTTCAAAGTGCAATGCTGAAACAAATAATGCAAACAATAAAATGTAACTTCCAGGGCTTGACGTTAATGATGTCCCGTCGTCCCAGGGACGGTAAAAAAAATGCACTGGACGATGGATTTTAACCATTTTTTTATTTTTCTCTTAATGTATTTATTCATTTTACATTTTATATAAATGTCTTGGATTTTCCTCCCTCTGAAAATCCTATGAAACAAGCCATCCTATAATAATACAACAGCTATTAATGTAACAAATCAACACACTAAAACAAATACATTTTTAATGATGTTTTTTAAAATTACTTTAACAATAGGCTAATGTATACTACTTTATATAGATTCTACAAGAAACACGAAACTTAAAAACGAAATTATTTACAATTGCAGACACAAGGTTTTGTCCAGCTTCACTCATTGTAAAGGAAAATGGAAGTCCACGCAGGAGAAAAATGACTACAAATATGGTGTCTGGGTTTTTTCTTTACATTATATTATATTATATATATATGTGTGTATATATATATATATATATATATATATATATATATATATACATATATATATATGTCCTTACATAACATCCTCAGAATGACTGACAATTAGGAGGACCAATAGTCAACATGATCCACCCAGAAATAAATGAAACAAATTGCTTATCGATAAGCCATTTAAAATTATATTTTTTTTAATATTTATTTATATGTATCATTATTATTCTACTCACTTTCCCAGAGAGGCCTCTCCCCTCTCACTTTCTGTGCTCCTCTGCCCTTACTCCTACAGGTCAATAGGGGTTGTGGCGTGATTATTATTATTATTATCTACTGATGATAGTCATATGTGAATGAGCTCAGCTCTTATTTCTCCTTTATGTGTAAAGTGACAAACGGCTGATGCTCCAGAAGGAAGTAACCCGAAAGATAGCAAATGGTAAAAAAGAGAGCAAATTTAACTTTATAAATAACCAGGACCTTCATGATGCATTTCAAGCTAAATAGCTAACTAATTAGCAGCATTGTTTTAGAGCGGGAATGTAACTGCTGCCTGCGAAACAACAAAAGAGGTTGTCTATAGTGTTTTAGACAGGTTTTTATTTGTCAAACACAGAACTGGTGTAAAGTGGAGCTAATACATTTTACTACAAGCAGTCAGGGTGGGACCAAGTCATTGTTTTGCAAGTCACAAATAAGTCTCAAGTCTTTGCCCTCAAGTCTCGAATCAAGTCCCGAGTCAAGAGAGGCAAGTTCCGAGTCAAGTCCAAAGTCAAAACTGAAGTCTCAAGTCAAGTCCCAAGTCCTGCATTTTGAGTTTCGAGTCATTTCAAGTCCTTTTAACCACAGACTAATATATTTACACAGATTGTGTATGCTTTTAAAACGCTGTATGTATTTACTATTAAAAAAAATAGTGCTGACATTGCACTTCATAATAGCACTATAAACCAGTTATTTTAAACATGTTACTCATTCCTTTACAGCAGGGGTCACCAAAGCGGCGCCCGCGGGCGCCAGGTAGCCCGCAAGGACCAGATGGGTTGCCCGCTGCCCGCTTTTTTTTTTTTTTATAATTTTTTTAAAATTGTTTAAATTTTTTATGAATTTATTAATCATTCCAACAAAACAATACACAACAATACCATAACAATGCAATTCAATTCCAAAACCAAACTTAACCCAGCAACATTCAGAACAGCAATTAATAAACAGAGCAATTGAGGACATACAAACATGACACGGTACAATCTAAAAGTAGTGGAACAAAAATGAATATTATCAATATTAGTAACAATTTAAAAATAGCAGCGATTAAAAGTCCCTCATTGATATTATCATTAAAAACATTTACACATTAGTAATGTAGCATTTACGCATCCCATAAGCTTGACAGCACACTGTGTCCAATATTTTACACAAAGATTTATTAAGTCATATTTTGGTTCATTTAATGGTTCAATTTGGTTAATTTAATTTTCATTTTTTTCGTGTTTTCTCCTCTTTTAAACCGTTCAATTAAGTGGTTTTTTTCATCATTTATTCTCTACAAAAAACCTTCCGTAAAAGGAAAAAAAATGTACGACAGAATGACAGACAGAAATACCCATTTTTTATATATATATATATATATATTTAGCTATTATTGTTTAAATCACACTTACATGTAACTTACAAATGACAATATATATATATATATATATATATATATATATATATATATATATATATATATATATATATATATATATATATATATATATATAAATATATATATATATGTATATATATATATATATATATATAAAGTGTAAAACTGGTAGCCCTTCGCATCAATCAGTACCCAAGAAGTAGCTCTTGGTTTCAAAAAGGTTGGTGACCCCTGCTTTACAGAATAAACACATTTGAACAAACAAGTGCAACTGTACTTATTTGCACAAAAGTGTTATCATTGTATTTCCATGGCGTATTGCATTGGAACTAGTTCCACAGCAGTGTCCATCCTGTTCTTACCTTATCTCATTGATCTCATCTCATATTGTATGTGTTTATGTGTGCGTACACATGAAAAACATAAATACATGAACATAACAATAAACAGAGTTGTACTTTTTAGATGTCAGGGCCCTATGGAATTTGTACACATATTCTTAATATGGTATACATTTTAACTGACCTTTATTTGACTGTTTGTCTCTTTGTAAGTGGCTAAAATACGCGATGCTGCTGACCGCCGTCTAACGTTATGTTACTGTGTGTGATACAGTCACTGACATAACATTATGTGTAGGTACCCTCATGCGACCCTGCTTAAAAAAAATCACTTGACAAAAAGTATGAATAAGGTAGCGAACTGTAGTGGACGCAACAGATTGTAGTGTTTGCAATGACGTTATAACCATAGACATCTTATAAGTAGACCCAGCATTGGCTGCTGTGATGCGAGCAATTTGGCCGCCATCTTGAAGTGGTGATGAGGAGCTGGCGAGCAGCCTAAACTGACAGTTGAGAGGTAGAAAACAAAAATGTCGGGCTGGTGTTTAACGTTTTCCTGTTCTAATGAGCGTAGTGTTGAAAATAGGAATCGGGGGATTACTTTTCACAAGTAAGATTTAAAATTAACGTACTATTGGTTATATTTGTGAAAATAATATTACCACAGAGTTGAGAAGGAGCAAAGATCTTCACTATTTGTATGTGAAAATCACAAAGAAATCTTCTGGCGGAGAATGACCCCCCTACAGGGGTTTGCTTTACAAACTTTCAGCCCCACTTAAAACAAAATTCACCAGCCACCACTGATTATGATGCTTTCTCATTTTAGGCAAATCATAAGACAATACTCTCTTAACAGTATAACTGTAACCAGGAATAAGTCTTCGAGTAACAATATTCAAATTAGCATTTGAATATTGTTGGGTAAAACAGGTTTTATTCTGAATCCAGTGAAACAGATTGGTGGTTTTAACTGATACAAAGGTGTTTATTTATGTTTAAGTATTTGGCAGACACTTTTATCCAAAGCAACATACATGAAAAATACATATAAAACAATCACTGTAAACGTGATCGTTTACGGGAAGAATGTAATAGAAAATATCAATACAAATTAAGTGTCAAGATAGAAAAAACTCTCTGCTGTTTCAGGATACAGTTTATTTGTCCGTAAGATATATAAATATCTAATATAATCATACATTGTTTGCGTAAGATATACACACATATATATATATATATATATATATATATATATATATATATATAACCTAATCATATTGTTTCTTCAATTTAAAAATAGCTCACCGTTTTTATTATTCCCAGTTTTGATCTTGGACGTCTGGTGACTTATAGCATATGAGAATATTATATTATTGTTAAGTAAACTATGAACATGCCAAAACATGTGTCCTTTATCATAGTTACACTTATGACAAAAAACGTGTGAAAATCAGTGGTATTCAGTGAGATAAAATGCGCTGACAGTTCGCTGCTCCTGCCAAATTAATTGCACTGAGTGGAGTGGATCACCACTCCAAGATGGCGGCCGCACGTCTCGTCTCGTCAGCGCCAGTAGGCAGTAGCGCTCCATGCTGCATACCTGCAGGACCGCAAGCAAGGTTGCAGAGAAAATGTGGATTGGATTTGAGTGATGTGGGCATTTTCTATATGAACAAGTTGAAGTGAGGGGTAACTGAGTGAATAATGACAGGTTATATGATTATTTATTTTAAACTCTTATTCGGGCCACTTTAAAATGAATATTTCGGCATGTATTTGAGCGCCCCTAAAATAGGCCTAGTGACACCCCTGTGCTCCTGCGACCCCCCGCGACTCCGAATGGGACAAGCGGTCGAAAATGGATGGATAGATGGATGGTAATTTAATATATTTATACCACAGGTGTCAAATTCATGGCCCACAGGACACACCTGGCCAGTAGGGATGGGTGATGTGAACTATCACACTAACCTGCCATTTCTGGTGAAAATGATTAAAGTGAAGATAAAAAAAAAAAAAACACCCATAGAACTCCACCTTTTTGACTATGAGTCTGTCAGTGCATCCAGTCTTTAGAGCCCCCAAAACACTACTCTAAGCTAACACTACGGCTATTAAACTACATTCTTTAAGTTTGAGTACCACACCTATACTGCAAAGCTGTAAATGTGATTTGCTTATCATACGGTGTGGCAGTTATTTTTCTGTCAGCAATATTATTGACATTATTATTATGAGTTTTAAATTTCAAATCAATCAGTGTGACTTCAGTGTGCACTCTCCCGCGCTCCGGTCGCATGATGGCAAATTATACTTATATGCATCATCATTATTCACTGAAATAGACAAATACAAAATAAATTAGTTGAGGAATTAGCAGAAACATTCGAAAATAATGTTGCATTCTGGAGACATTTTTCCTGTAATGTGAACGACTACTTAAAAAGATCAGATTTGCCAATAAAAATCTGAATTGGACATCCTACCCTGCGGTCTTGTGAACACACTAAACGTCGCCTTAATGCTGCTGCGGTCCGGCTTGATCCTGCTAAGGTAACAGTAAAAACGTGGACTGAATTTTCAGTATAGTAATGTGGGCATTATTGATGGAACGGATTGGATTGGAGAATATGCACTGACAAAGGGTCTTCAAATGATTTATAATCAAAGTGAATAATGAAAGATTAGATTATTTATTTAAACTCATATTCCTGCATATTTTGTTGAATTGTTCAGCTATTTTGTTTAGTAAAGAACAATTTCAATAGAAAAAATAATCACACCAAATTATTTAGGGTGGCTTAAGAATATTTCGGTGGTCGCTAAAGCTTTCCTTAATTAGGCCTAACAACGGCAATAATCTAGGGGTGTAACAATACGTGTATTTGTATTGAAGCGCTTCGGTACGGGGGTTTCGGTTCGGCACGCGGGTGTACCGAACGAGTTTGTGAGCAAAAGTCTTCACAAGCTGCTCTGCTTTCTGCTCCTGTGTCAAAACCAAGCATTGTCCCGCTCACACAACGATCTGATTGGTTACGTACAAAGCCAATCAGCAGTACCTATTCAGAGCAATGTAACAGCCAATCAGCAGTGCGTATTCAGAGCACATGGAGTCAGTGCTTAGGTGTAGGGATGTGTTTAGCTGGGGAGCAGCGGACAGCGTACTCTCCCCAAATTATAAAAAACACCTCCCAGTCACAAAAACTATTACTAAAATCACCCGTTGACCTTCTATAAACTTAAACTGCAGCTCAGCTCGCTCGCAGTTCTGGCTTGAGGTGAAGGGTAATTAGCTTTTAGCGTAACGTTAGCTCATTTTGCTGTTTTGCTGTTTTGCTGTGTGTGTGTTAGGGGCAGCAAAGCCCTGTCTGTCTGTTATTTCATTGAACTCCATGGTGTTAAGGGATGAATAGTCTCTCCTATTGCTATTGTACTATTTTTTCAGCTATAGTTACATTATTCATTAGTAATGTAGCAGCCTAGTTTTGAATGGCAGAGTCCCTACTACCACATGTTGATAAAAATATAACATTTACATAATAATTAAAAGTCAACTACAGGCTTCCCAAATGCTGTAATAAATTAAGTATGATGAGTTGACTTGAAACTGTTTAATGTTGCACTTTTTATATGTAGAAGAAAGGTTTTGTCATTTTATTTCATCAAAGCAACAACTTGAGGCAGTTTAATGTGGATTAACGTGGGCAAAATTATTATAGTGTTCCCAATGTTAAAATGATAAAGTCATTGTTTACAAATTTGGTAAATAAATAACCAAAAAATCTATATTTTGTTGTTTTCTTACTGTACCGAAAATGAACCGAACCCTGACCTCTAAACCGAGGTATGTACCGAACCGAAATTTTGGTGTACCGTTACACCCCTACAATAATCTAATCACTCATATACTATTTCTACCTTCGGTATGGACACTGTCAATTTATGGATTGATACGCTTGACCGCTACACACCAACAGAGCAAAAAAGTTCCTCTTGTATACAGTGCATTTTGCCATGTTACAGTCTTATTCCAAAAAGGCATGAATTCATTTTTGTCCTTAAAATTCTACAGGCAATGTGCAAAGTTTTTTAATTTTAACAAAAAAAAATTCCATTTGGCAGCAATTATAGCCTTAAGTCTGGCATGCCTATCTTTGGGAAGTTTCACCAATTCCTCTTAGTACCACTTCTCAAGCGCCATCAGATTGGATGGGAAATGGTGGTTTTTGCCAAGATGTCTCCGTACATTGCTGCATTCATCTTAGTTTAGTCAGGGAGGTGAAGTTAATTATATTTATATAGTGCTTTGTGTTCTCTAGAGACACAAAGTGCTTTACATACATGGATGGGAATGAAGATTTACAAAATCAGCTGAACATTTTTTAATCCTAAAACACTGCTTTGCGGAGGGCCGCACAGCGGCCGCACCTAAGTGCACATAGTGCACTCGCCTGCTAGGGGGGTCTGGGGGCATGCCCCCCCCAGAATTTTTTAAAAATCTATGTTAGCTTAGGATGCATTTCCTGCTATTTTGAGTCAAAATCTGTTGTTAATCTTCACCTTCAGTTTGATAGATATATCGAGCCATGCCCAGTTCCACTTGTTTCTCACGCCCTTATCGATATCTTTCGCTAATGAAGCATTCTTATCTTGAATAAGCTTAACCATGTCTAAAACAGTTTTGTCAATAAAGAAACGTGTTAATTGAGAGCTACTGTGTTTTCTTTCCAGATTAGTCGCCGATAAACACAACCAATTTAAACAGAATACGAGTTCAGAAACGCCCACAATAATTGAGGATCAGGGACTAAATATTGTCGGCAAACGACGCGTGCAGACGCCTATAACGGGCAATGTCCTTGGTTGATGTAGTCAGCTGATAGTAGAGCTAGCCAATCTGCTGCCTTCACACATTGGCATTGTATTTTTCGCGGGAATTCTCTGCCTTGTACTGATAACTAGGTCAACGCAAAGACAAAAACCTAACCCCCCCTATAATTTTCTCCCCGGATTTAAACGATTCACAGAAATGACCCTGGCGGTAGGGGTGTAACGGTACACAAAAATTTTCGGTTCGGTACATACCTCGGTTCAGAGGTCACGGTTCGGTTAATTTTCGGTACAGTAAGAAAACAACAAAATATACTGTACATTTTTGGGTTATTTATTTACCAAATTTGTAAACAATGGCTTGATCCTTTTAACATTGGGAACATAATAATAATTCTGCCCACGTTAATCCACATTAAACTGCGTCAAGTTGTTGCTTTGATGAAATAAAATGACAACTTTTCTTCTACATATAAAAAGTGCAAAATTAAACAGTTTCAAGTCAACTCATCATGCTCAATTTATTACAGCATTTGGAAAGCCTGTAGTTGATTTTTATTATGTAAATGTTATATTTTTGTCAACATGTGATAGCAGAGACCCTGCTATTCAAAACTAGGCTGCTACATTACTAATGATTAATGTAACTATAGCTGAAAAAATAGTACAACAGCAATAGGAGAAACTATTCATACCTAAACACCATGTAGGCTTAATGATGCACTTACATTATTATATACACTATCAGAGACAGAAACTCTTCATTTAATATAATGTCCTTTTTTGCTGCTTCAACACACCTCAATCAACACTGTCCATAACACACACACACACACACACACACACACACACACACACACACACACACACACACACACACACACACACGCACACCGCAAAATGAGCTAACATTACGCTAAAAGCTAACTAGCCTTCCCCTCAAACAGGACTGCGAGTGAGCTAAGCTGCAGTTTGTTTCTAGAAGGTCAACGGGTTCATAGTGATGTTTAGAAAGTAGTTGACTTGGAAGTGTTAAGTGTAATTTGGAGAGTCCACTGCTCACCTGCTAAACGCCTATCTGCTCGACGCTGAAGAGCTGACGAGATGCGCTCTGAATACGCACTGCTGATTGGCTTGTTATCGCTACTGTTGTAACCAATCAGATGGTTGTGTGGGAGGGACAATGCTGGGTGCTGTGTACAGACAGACACAGAGGCAGAACGGAGTGGAGCAGCTTGTTAAGACTTTAGCATAGGCGGCTACTTCATATGTTCGTGTGGAACTCGTTCGGTACTCCTCCACACCGAACCAGAAACCCCGTACCGAAACGGTTCAATACAAATATACGTACCGTTACACGTCTACCTGGCGGCGCCAAAATCAGCGGAATGCCGCGGATCCGCAGAAAATTCCCATCCCTGTACATAGTAAAACCCTTTATTTACATATTTAGGCTACATTTAAACCAGTGTGGGTGGCAGTGGGAGCAGGTGGATAAAGTAACTTGCCAAAGGACACAATGGCAGTGACAAGGATGACAGAAGCGGAAATCGAACCTAAACCCTCAAGTTGCTGGCATGGCTGATCTACCAACCGAGCCACGCCGCCCCAAGGCGAACAACAACCTGATAGTCACCCTGTCAGAGCTACAGCATTCCTCTGTGGAGAGGCGAACCTTCCAAGAAAGACAACCATCTCCGCAGAAAACCACCTGTATAGTGTGAAAGACTCTCTGACCATGAGAAACAAATGTTTTTGGTCTTATGAGACAAAGATCAAACTATTTGGTGTGAATGCCAGGCATCATATTTGGAGGAAATCAGGCACCGCTCATCACCGGGCCAATACCATCCCTAAAATGAAGCATGGTGGCAGCAGCATCATGCTGTGGAGAAGTTTTAGCGGCAGGATTTGGGATACTTGTAAAAAAAAAAGAAAAAGATGAATGGAGCAATGTACAAAAACTTCCTGGACGTTTCCCATCCAACTTGAAGGAGCTTGAAAAACCGCAGTGGGTCTGCAAAAACAATCCTTCTCTTTCAGTGTCAGTGATTACAGTTTGTTTCACACGATGTGAAGAATTTCACAGTGTATTTTCTATGGTAACTCAACCTAAGTATCAAAGCTTCTTCTAGCTCCTGCCTGTATATTAGGGGTAATTGAAAGTAAAGTCTTACATTCATGCGTTTCAAAGTTTAAGTAAGTAGGGGTGTAATGATAAACGGTAATAATGATAACTGCGGTAAAACTCCCGATGTTACAGTTTTAAATTAAATTTATCGAAAAACGGACATTGATATTTGCACTTTGATAAACTCATGGAATGACTGGCGCCAGCTCATGACCTTAAATGCTAACTGGAAAACAAGACACATTAAGGAGTACGGCACTATTTTTTGGAATGTTGTCTACAGTTCACAATCATTATAAAAAACATTACAAGGGATGGATTTTATTTACTGCGTTCTAAAAATTAAATAAATGTAAATAAAAGTCCGCTTACAGCGGAGCCAATGAGAGCTCCTCTATTTTGCCAATAAAATCCAATAAAAAAACATTCACAAACCTTTAACAATACTCAATTTAAATTTTGTGATTTGAATATTAACCAAGTGTTAGTGATATTGTTTTTACAAGTGCTAACGCAGACACCTATCTATACCAGCGCTGTGATCACAAGCCTGTGTGCAATTTCAACATGATTAACTGGCGAGGTGTTTCCTTGCTTCATTGCTCCCTGGAAGTTTATTGTAGATCATAATTCATGCATCTCACCTGGACAGAGGAGGTCTGAGGCCGTATTCTGATGTGTTGGTACACTTTGACAGCCATTTAGAACCGGGAGATGGCGAGAACAACACAAAGAGATACCCGGTTGCCCACCCCCACTCTGTTTCGTTACATGCACTGTGGTCATTTTTCATCTAAATGGGAATATATGAAAATCCTAATGACAGCAGATGTTGCACAGAAGGTGATGTTTTATTATGTTTGCTGGCTCTCATTAATTCTGCAGTGAGTAATAACCAGTGATGGAAAAAAAAAAGCAAATGTACTGTGTTTATTAAAATAATGCACCATGTATGCTTAAAATGTTTTAAAATACACAAATATTAGATGCCATTATTACATATATACTTATATCATGTACAAACCCCGTTTCCATATGAGTTGGGAAATTGTGTTAGATGTAAATATAAATGGAATACAATGATTTGCAAATAATTTTCAACCCATATTCAGTTGAATATGCTTCAAAAACAACATATTTGAAGTTCAAACTTGTAAACATTTTTTTGTGGCAAATAATCGTTAACTTTAGAATTTGATGCCAGCAACACGTGACAAAGAAGTTGGGAAAGGTGGCAATAAATACTGATTAAGTTGAGGAATGCTCATCAAACACTTATTTGGAACATCCCACAGGTGTGCAGGCTAATTGGGAACAGGTGGGTGCCATGATTGGGTATAAAAGCAGCTTCCATGGAATGTTAAGTAGTTCACAAACAAGGATGGGGCGAGGGTCACCAATTTGTAAGCAAATTGTCAAACAGTTTTAGAACAACATTTCTCAACGAGCTATTGTAAGGTATTTAGGGATTTTACCATCTACGGTCCGTAAAATCATCAAACGGTTCAGAGAATCTGGAGAAATCCCTGCACGTAAGCGATGATATTACGGACCTTTGATACCTCAGGCGGTACTGCATCAAAAACCGACATCAGTGTGTAAAGGATATCACCACATGGGCTCAGGAACACTTCATAAAACCACTGTCAGTAACTACAGTTGGTCGCTACATCTGTAAGTGCAAGTTAAAACTCTACCATGCAAAGCGAAAGCCATTTATCAACAATAACCAGGAACGTCGCCGGCTTCGCTGGGCCTGAGCTCATCTAAGATGGACTGATACAAAGTGGAAAAGTGTTCTGTGGTCTGACGAGTCCACATTTCAAATTATATTTGGAAACTGTGGACGTGGCTTCCGCCCGATTGTAGCTGAGATAGGCGCCAGCGCCCCCCGCGACCCCAAAAGGGAATAAGTGGTAGAAAATGGATGGATGGATGGACGTGGTGTCCTCTGGAACAAAGAGGAAAATAACCATCCGGATTGTTATAGGCGCAAAGTTCAAAAGCCAGCATCTGTGATGGTATAGGGGGGTACTAGTGCCCAAGGCATGGGTAACTTACACATCTGTGAAGGCACCATTAATGCTGAATAGTCCATCCAGGTTTTGGAGCAACACATGTTGTCATCCAAGCAACGTTATCATGGACGCCCCTGATTATTTTAGCAAGACAATGCCAAGCCAAGTGTTACAACAGCGTGGCTTTGTAGTAAAAGAGTGCGGGTACTTTCCTGGCCCGCCTGCAGTCAAGACAAGTCTCCCATCAAAAATGTGTGGCGCATTATGAAGCGTAAAATACGACAGCGGAGACCCCAGACTGTTGAACAACTTAAGCTGTACATCAAGCAAGAATGGTAAAGAATTCCACTTTCAAAGCTTCAACAATTAGTTTCCTCAGTTCCCAAACATTTTAGTGTTGTTAAAAGAAAATGTGATGTAACACAGTGGTGAACATGCCCTTTCCCAACTACTTTGGTACATGTTGAAATTTTAAGTTAATTATTATTTGCAAAAAAAAATAAAGTTTATGAGTTTGATCATCAAATATCTTGTCTTTGTAGTGCATTCAACTGAATATGGGTTGAAAAGTATTGGCAAATCATTGTATTCCGTTTATTATTTACATCTAACACAATTTTCTAACTCATATGGAAACGGGGTTTGTATATAAAACCTTAAAGGAGGTGTTAGGATATATTTTTAAGGGCTTAAGACATTTTTTAGACGCAACTCCCATAGAATCTATTGTAAGCTGACTTTTGACCGCATTTATTTGATATTTAAAGTGAAAACAAAAATAACATCCATTGGCATGTCCTTCATAGTGATTGTCAACACTAGGCAAAATTAAAAAAAAAGTGCAGTTCCTCTTTAAGAAATGACATACCCCAATCTACTCTTAAAAAAAAAAAAGCTCTCTGAGCAACTAAGCCATTCAATTGTGCAAAATGAAAAACACTAAATTGGCCTTAGTGTTTGAATGTGAGTGTGAATGTTGTCTATCTGTGTTGGTCCTGCGATGAAGTAGCGACTTGTTCTGGGTGTACCCCACCTTCCAACCAAATCCAGCTTAGATAGGCTCCAGCACCGCCCGCGGCCCCAAACGGGACAAGCGGTACAAAATGGATGGATGGAAAATAAGGTTGTGTCGTCCCCAAATTAAATACTTTTAAACAGTTTAGAAACCATGGCAACCTCATTGATGTACATAGGAAACAGTATTGGTCCAAGGAAAATCGCATGTGTTGACGAGTTATATTTGACAGCCCTATTATAAATCATAAAATAAATCGCGTCCCTACTTCATGGAAATTAATCCAGACCGCCACGTGTTATATTTTAAACACTTTTCTTGTCTACATAACATGTAATGGTGGTTCTTTCGTCTAAATTTTGTATAGATTATGTTTTACAAACCGTTTTCCAGCCGCTTTCTTCAGGATGCGCCGTTTTATGGGAGGTCTTATTTACTGCCTCCATTTCAACTGCGTCTTCTCCCAGTCATCGAGCTACTTTGTATTTGAAATGGCAACAGCCGAGGATGCATGAGCATATATGAGCTTATCTACCCCACACAAGATAGAGAAAATGAAAGAACCTATTGACTACAATGCAAAGCACCCTGGGTACATACAGTTGTGATCAGAATTATTCAACCCCCACACAATTTTGGTGTTTTAGCAAGTTGGACATTTATTTTGTATTTTGTTTATAGACATATCAAATAAAGATGCATTAAAAAGACAAATGCAACTTGAATTACAACAATATATTTTGTAACATACCAAACAGTGTCATTTCTCTTAATATCTCATTGACAAAATTATTCAACTCCTTGAAGATCATAACTCTTAAGAACAGAATTTGAATAAGGTATTTTCAATCAGGTGTTGAAAACACCTGTAGATGTGATTAGAACCTTAACGAGCAACAATTAAACTGATTGAAAAAGACTGTGATGCTCAGCTTCCTGTAGATGGTCAATGGTGTATTTGCAACATGGTGAAGTCCAAAGAGTGGTCAAAGAAGTCAAGAAAGGAGGTAATTTCTCTTCATAAGAAAATATATGGATATAAGAAAATAGCAAAGACATTACACATTCCAAGAGACACAGTTGGGAGCATAATTTGCAAGTTTAAAGCTAAAGGCACAGTGGAAACACTACCTGGGCGTGGTAGAAAGAGGATGCTGTGTGCAACTGCTGTCCGGTATTTGAAGCGTACAGTGGTGAAAAACCACTACAACAGGACATTGCAGAGGGGGGAACGCAGGTTTCGTCCCAGACAATAAGGCGCGCACTACGAGATAAAGGCCTCCATGCCAGAACTCCTAGGCGCACCCCACTTCTGACTACCAGGCACAAGTAAAATTGACTCCAGTATGCCAAAAATCATCTGGACAAACCCCAAAGGTTTTGGGAAACTGTTCTATGGAGTGATGAGATAAAACTGGAACTCTTTGAGCCTATGAATCAATGTTATGTCTGGAGGAGAAAAAAATGAAGCTTAAAAAGAGAAGAACATCTTGCCTACTGTTAAGCATGGCATCATGCTCTGGGGCTGTTTCTCTGCCTCAGGTACCGGGAATCTCCAGCGCGTTCAAGGCATTATGAATTCTATTTCCTACCAGGATATATTAGCTGCAAATGTCATGAAGTCAGTGACGAAGCTGAGGCTTGGGAGACGTTGGACCTTTCAACAGGACAACGATCCCAAGCATACCTCCAAATCAACGTCAGAGTGGTTGCAGAAGAAGGGCTGGAAGACTCTGGTGTGGCCTTCACAGTCGCCAGACCTAAATCCTATAGAAAACCTGTGGTGGGACTTGAAGAAGGCAGTTGCAGCACGCAAGCCCATGAATATGAATGAACTGGAGGCCTTTGCCCAAGAGGAATGGGCTAAAATACCTGTAGATCGTTGCAAGAAGCTTGTGTCCGGTTATGTATCACATTTGAAGGATGTAATTACTGTCAAAGGGTGTTCTACTAAGTACTAAAGATGCATGTAACTAGGGGGTTGAATAATTTTGTCAATGAGATATTAAGAACAAATTCCTTTTTTGGTATTTTGCAAAATACAGTGTTTCAATTTAAGTTGCATCTGTGTATTTAATGCATCTTTATTTGATATGACTATAAACAAAATACGGAATAAATGTCCAACTTGCTAAAACACCAAAATTGTGTGGGGGTTGAATAATTTTGATCACAACCGTATATACCATATATGTATAATCCGCTGACGGTTTTACCAATTTGTGACGTCACCAATTGTGCACATTCGAAAAAGTTTGTATGGCAGAAGTATAGGAAGGCAAGATTATATTACAAATATTTCCACAATGCATCAGTTTGATTTCAAATTTTTGGGACTTATTTATATACCAAATACAGCAGATACTAATTGGTAAAAAAAAAAGTTGGTTTTGCATAATAGGGCTTTTTTAAACAATACAGTATGAGGTGGGCTTCCCATAAAGCAGGGGTGTCAAAATTGTCTTCGTTAAGGGCCACATCCCAGCTATGGCTACCCTCAGAAAGCCTCTAATGACAGTTATAGTTACAAAGTTAAAATCCCAACGATAGTCGCACACACACACTAGGTGTGGTGAAATTATCCTCTGCATTTGACCCATCCTCGTGTTCACCCCTTGGAAGGTGAGGAGAGGAGTGAGCAGCAGCAGTGGCTGCGCTTGGATATCATTTTGGTGATTTAACCCCCATTTCCAAACCTTGATGCTGAGTGCCAACCAGGGAGGCAACGGGTCCCATTTTTATAGTCTTTTGTTTGAACTTACGACCTTCAAGTCCCAGGGCGGACACTCTAACCACAAGGCCACTGAGCAGGTAAATAATGTATTAATTTGCCTTCGCATTTGATTATTATATAGAATTTTAAAGCACACTGTAAAAAAAAGAATATTTAGATTTCACAGCAACAAATCTGGCAATGCAGTTCCTGAATTGTTACCGGAATAAAAAGGGTTGTTTTTTCCCCAACATTTTACTGTAAATGTGAAAACGGTACCACTGTTTTTTTTTTTTAATTCCGGTTTGTTACCATCAAAAATATGCGCTACTCTTTATCAGTTTAGAATAATACACAGTTAAAAAAAATAATGAATACTTTTTTAAGCAAATATACTCTATTGACACATATTAATACTCGTCAGCGATCCTGTTCTGTCTCCCTGTAATGTTTGTCTGATCTTGAATGGGATTGTGCTGAAAATTTTAATTTCCCCTCTGGGATTAATAAAGTATGTCTGATTCTGATTCTGATAATATTATTTCCCGGGCCTTGAGTTTGACATCTGTTCCATAGAGTACCAGGGAACGCTTACCAGGGGACGGCGTGGCGCAGTGGGAGAGTGGCCGTGCGCAACCCGAGGGTCACTGGTTCAAATCCCACCTAGAACCAACCTCGTCACGTCCGGTGCTGGTTGGCGCCTTGCATGGCAGCTCCCTCCATCAGTGTGTGTGAATGGGTAAATGTGGAAGTAGTGTCAAAGCGCTTTGAGTACCTTGAAGGTAGAAAAGCGCTATACAAGTACAACCCATTTATCATTTATCATTTACCTTATGACATAAAATATAAATAGAAAACATCATTTTTTTTCTAACTTTGCTGAAATGGTTTAAGGATCACTGGAAGACATATGAGATAATTAAACAATGACATAATTAAATAAGGCTTACCGGAAGCTTTATGTTGTCTTTGTCTTGTCCTTTGATCAGATGAGCTTTTCTTTTTTCTCGTCATCTGTCAATTCAGTTTCTCTGTTCTCCACCTCCATTACGGTTTGTTCTTCTTCCATTCCAAAGAGCACACTCTTTTTTAAGCTGACAGAGATCACTAAGGCTTGCACAATGCCGTAAATCAACGCAAACTCAGGGAGATGCTCCTGGATCAGCCAAAGTAGTCCAGCCATTCCCACCGTGGACACAAAAAACATTGCCATGCCATGTAGCCAAAGCTTCAGTGGTCCCTGGATGCCCACAATCTCCAAGATCAGCTTGACAGGAGGTGACACAATCCACAGGAATCCCACCACAAACAGGTCAAACAGGTGGCGGAGGAAATTAAAGCAAATTTCATAGTGCTCTGGGTACAATTCCACATGTTGGTTGTGCACAAAGAGTCTGAAAGGTGATGTCAGCCGGGAAAGTGGTGTTGGGGATGGAGGAGGTGTTCCGTAGTCTGAATAATCCCCATCAATATCCCAATCGGTTTTGCTGATGTGGCATTTTCTTTTCCTGAGTCCACTTGGTAGTGTTTTCTCTGTCCAAGGACGGTACGACTTTGGAAGGTATTTATTCCACCATTTTGAAACATGTTGAACAGTTGGCTCTTTTTTCCCTGCCCAGAGTTCTTCAATTTCCACAGGCTGAAGTTTCTCTGGAGCCTCCCAATACTCGTCCTCTACAGGACTGATTTGTTCTTTTTGCCGATTCCATCCTCCCCAAAACCAAGAGGTCCAAGTTTTTACACTGACAGTACATTCGCTGGTGTCACTGGCCCTATTGTTTTGAACTTCCTTCATTGTGGTTTTGTCAGACACAGCACTACTGCTGCTGCCCCAGGAGCGAACCCACCCCCATGCTCTTCCTACCACAGCGGTCATGGTTTCTCCTTTGATACTGAAAACTTATTAGCTTCTCTTGCCTTACTTGTTAGTCAGCTTATTGGAAAAGCACACGTAGACTGTCAGTCCAGGTAGTACAAAAATATCAGTGGGGTTCTGTTGTTGCATTACTTAGGTCTACACCACAAAAATACAGCATTTATTAGTTACACCTCTGGTTTCCATATCTTGCTTTCGGCAACACCTGTTTTAGGGCCGTTTAATGTGGAAGTAAATTACGTTGATTTGACGTTTTAATCTCATATAGCCGACGTGATTGTTCAGCAAACCTGTCCGAATTTCACGGAGTTAGTTCACTCCATGTACCTGTGAAAGAGAAAACAATACTTTCAAGGCTTGACATCGTCCTTCCCACGTAGACAGTTTTGGGCAGCTAATGCTGCTCGGGTCTACTTGATCTCGATAACATTAGCTAATTTGATACGATACAAAGTTTAAGACTAATGTAAGGCATATCGCATAACATCTGCTATAAAATCTAGGTAAATGACAAATCACAAGCGCTCAAAACCATACATAATCTTGCAATAAAATAAGAGATCACCTCCGTCGACGTTAGCAGTGTCACTGCTAGCTCTGGATCGTTAGCTTGCATTCCTGCAACTCCACCCAGTTGACAAAGCCCAAACATCGGGATGTCGCGTCATTGGCCCACACATAATTTTGATCTAGATTTCAACTGGAATAAGGCTTGCAGTAGAGAGGATATATCTTGCTTGTTCCCTCAAATGTACATTGGGGAAACAGAACAAAGAAGGTAGATTACGGGTCCACGATAGACTTTCAAAATAAAACTTACGTTTTACACCGGTTTGCCTTCCTTTTGTACAACTTAGGTTTTTTTTTCTACAAATGGATTTTCCAGTTTAAGTATTTTATTCACCTGTCATTTCAGTAATCTTTAAGGTGCCGTTTGCAAACTCATTAACATTTTTAAGGAAAAAATATACCCCCGTCTAGTCCAGGGGTAGAGAACCTATGGCTCTCGAGCCAGATGTGGTTGTTTTGATGACCGCATCTGGCGCTCAGATAAATCTTACCTGACATTGCTTAACACAATAAGTAATATTTCGCTGGTAACAGTGTTAAAAACGTTCAAAATTTAAAACATTCTCATGCATTTTAATCCATCCATCCATTTTCTTCCGCACCTGTTCAAGAAGTCTCATTAACGGTAAAATGTATTTATTGGTTAGCTTCAGAATAATGTTATGAAAAAAACAATGACTTATACTCTAAAAATGTTGGCCTTACTTGAAAAAAAAAGCACACATTCAGTTGTACTGTGTTAAAAAATATGGCTCTCAGAGAAATACATTTTAAAACATTTGTCTTTCATGGCTCTTAGCCAAAATGTAAAATGGTTGCTGACCCCTGGGCTAGCCGGTTACCATTAGTGATTTAACGGGACACCTGACAGTTGGCTATATATTTCACAATTAGTTTATGAAATTAATTTTCACATCCCGATAAGTTCACAGCTTTCACTCACCAGGTTTCAACACGTTCTCGTCAGAAGCGCACGCACACGAATACAGTTCAAGAGAATTACAATCTGGAGTCATGTGATAGAACATACATTCAGAGACAGCCAACTATCTAGATTGCTTTTAGAGAACACTAAAACGTGTGCATACATGTATGTTTGCGGCCGCTCAGAATCTGTTACAGCCACTTTACTTCTAAGTTAGCATATTTACAATTACCCAAAGATTACACATTTTGATTTACTGCTAGTTCTCCAAATTGTTAGGTTCTACAAAACTTAAAACAATGAAAATACATTAAAAATAACTTGTCAAAACAAGAGTTCAACCATTTTTATTATTCAGCACATTTGAAAACTTCAACAGCTTTAAGATGATTGCAGCGTAGATACTCCGAATTCCTTTCAGAACCTGTGCAAAAAACAGAATTGAACATTTGAGCCATTTATATGTAACTAAATGTGTTGCTTGGAATCCAAGCTTCCTCAACACCAACCTTTTCCATAAACTGCCCACTGGAAGCCATCAGGTTTGTATCTCTACAATTGCCTGGTTAAACAGAAAAATAAAGTTTCACATATACCGAAGTGGCAATTCTTGGGAAAATATGCAGAACCTCTAGTGGTCTGAGTGTCTCAGTGCGCTGCGAGTTAACTTCAGTTGTAATCAGTAGAACCAAATATGACTCATCATTGACCAGACCATTTGTACAACTCCATAAGCTGTAGGTTTGTCTACTCCAGGCGACATTTGTTTACATTCTATTTTCTCAGTGTGGCTATGTGTCAATGTATTGAGCTGCATACGCACATAACTTGCTATTGAGCAAGTCTTGCATTTTAGAACCAAGCACTTATGATGAAACTACATTCCTGGGCCTACTTTGTAGCCACAATACACTACAAGGGCCGCCTGAAGTCTTTCAAACCATTACTCATTAAAGGATTACAATACTCAGTGCAGGGGTGTAACGGTACGCCATAATCAGTTTGTATGTCCCTACATAAGGTTAACATCAATTTTCGATACTTTTTTGGTACAGTTGGGGAAACACGGCTAAGCATTTGTGAAAACCACTTTGTAAAATTTACAGTAACTAACATGCAGTTAGGCTCTAACACTCCCCGCGACCCCGAGAAGGGACAAGCGGCAGAAGATGGATGGATACACAGACCAATATAGATTTAGCATACAGGAGCAAGGGGGCACTTGAATAATTCATGCATTACACATGTTAAATAACAAATCCATTGTTGGTCAAGATAAGCATCTTAGCTTTAGGTATAGCTGACAAAAGTATACGCAGAGTGCAGTATATTTCAATAGTCCATTTTTTTTAAGACATTGTCAGGGACCAATTTTAGCCTGCCATTTTTTAACGGTCCCACTTAGACACCAAGACAATGAAACAAAGGGGAACTCTACTCTTTTGGAATTTTACCTATCGTTCACAATCTTAATGAGACAATACTTTTTTTGGAATTGTAATTTGTAAAAATCCACTTTTTCTTGACTGGCGATGCAGCTAAAATGGGGGAAATCCAAAAAAGGTCAACAATACTTAATTTACGTTTGGTAACCTGTAGAATAACCAAGCTGTAGCGACATTGTTATTGTAAGAGCGAACACTGAGCTCTATAGTCTTGGGACAGCATGCTAAGGCCTCAGCTAGCCCTAGCTACAGAAAAGTGATAAGATAGCTTTTGAGTTTGAATTAAAACAATGTTATATGTCACCAATTTGTATTGACTGAATACATGATCATATCACAGTATCTGTAAAACATTAACCCACATTTCATGTTTTGTTTGTACACAGCTAGCTCAACATCGTACTGTAGTAGGAAAAACCGGCAGGTGTATTACAAGTATGATCATTAAAGTGACTCATTCATTGAACAGGTGTCTGTTCCAACTTTTTTCAAGTTTACTTTGGGTAAGCACTACATATAGTCCACATAGCTTGGACTCCAAGTTCCATATTTATGCCCACAAGTCACACCAACCTCACTCTCTGATCCTAAATTTTACGCTCTGTTCATGTACGCTTCTATATACAGCAGTTCATCCTATGCATATTCAGCTTAAGAAGAGATATGTGAATCCTCATTTGTTCAAATATAGTATTTTCTGTTACAAAGACTGCCATGATTATGGGGGCGGCGTGGCGAAGTTGGTAGAGTGGCTGTGCCAGCAATCTGAGGGTTACTGGTTCAATCCCCACCTTCTACCATCATAGCCACGTCCGTTGTGTCCTTGGGCATGACACTTCACCCTTGCTCCTGATGGGTCCTGGTGAGCGCCTTGCATTGCAACTCCCACAGTCATTGTGTGAAAGGGCGAATGTGGAAATACTGTCAAAGCGCTTTGGGCTCCTTAAAAAGGGGTAGAAAAGCGCTATACAAGTACAACCCATTTACCATATAACACAGAAGTAGAAACAAGTTTTGCCGCAGGTGCGCTGCTATTGAAAGAAATGCAAAGAAGAACATTTCCGGTAATTCATAAAAAGTATGATAAATATTGAATATATTCTTAGAACGTGTCAGAGATTATATAACTATCCATCCATTTTTTACTGCTCGCCTCGCTCGGGGTCACGGGGTGGTGATTTCCATTCCAGCTGCACTTGGGTGCAAGGTGGGGTACACCCTCGGACAAGTCACCACCTCCACATGTATATTTAGATTATATATCTGTACACACACAAATTTTAAGGGTTTTGAAGTTTTAGACTGTTTTAAACGCTACATCGGTGCCTCCCATTAGACGCATTTTGCAAGTGTTTTTCATCAGCTTTAGGATCGTGAAAAAAAAAGGATGCGCGTTCTTGTCTCAAACATTGTGAATGATACGCAAAATTCCAAAAATAGTGCAGCTCCTCAAGTCACTATTTTTAGAACATTCTTTATTCCTTAAAATATGGTTATAGGCATGTCGCTACACCCAAAACACCTACCAATTTGACATCTTATTCTTGCAATGCTTTTTAAATTTGATTTGAATTCTAACCAAAACATACTTACACTTGAATGGAGCAGCATCCTTACTGCAACAAGAGCTGCAGGGAAAAAAAAAAAAAAAAAGCTAAAACATCTGCAGTATTCTCATTCCTATACAATAGTGCAGTTTTCAGTTCATAACATGACCTATGCAAATAATTTCATTTTAGTCATGTGTAATGTACATTTTGATTGCATTAAACCAAATTTGTTGACAGTGCATTGTGTAAACAATGCGGTTTGATTAGACTTGTCGATTAAGTCTTTCCACATTAAAATAGAAACATTTTTCAGTTGCCAAACATACCTTCCATAGACAGCATTCTATCAGACCATTTGAGAAACCTGAAAAGGTAAAACCATCAGTTCTGGTTTACACAAGGTAGAGTAGTAGTACAATCAACAGATGTAAACGTAGAACACTTATTAAGCTTCGGAGACACTAGGCTTACGACTCATCCAAGTCTGGGCAATATTGTCTAAATATTAGTTTGTTGTTGCAGACGATTTAAAAATAAACTTTTATACTCTTGCTCCAGCATACTTTTTGCCCCTCAGGAGCATCCGTAGCTTGCGCCTTTCTCTTTCTTCCTTAGCAGCCAACATGGCAAAACATGGCTAATGTGAACACGAGAGAGAGAGAGACGTTTGTTTCTATGAAAAGTGTTGTCAGTGCGTCGGTCTAGCGGCAACAAGCATGGAACAAGTGACTGCACGGTTTGTCTCAAAAAGGCATCTGCACAACACACATGTTTGAGCATCTGAAACCAAAGGCTCTAGCTGAGTGTGGGATATGGGTAATACAACTCTTTAGGAGGTGAAGAAGATGCAAAGTCTTGGCTAAAAATCACCTCACTATGGCAGAATCTGTTACACAACATATGTATGATGACAAAGAAGCACAATGCATAGAGCGATTACTAAAAGCAGTTGCTCTGCACATTGCCAAGTTGTGTGAATGGAAAAAGGCTGTGTTTACTTTATCCACTTACTGAAAATACAGTCAAACCTCGATTAACAAATGCCTCTATTTGTGTTCTTTTAGGTGTATGAATGTTGAGAGCCAAATATGCCTGTGTGTGACGAATGTGTCAGTTTAGGGTCATGTCACTAAATATTTTCATTTATCAATTATCTTGTATGACGGCGGGGACGCTATGGAGGCAGCCATTTAGAAAAAGGTGGGCCGCCCTATGTCACATCCTGTTAAAAGTACAATAAAACCAATAAAAAAAATATTTTTAAAAAATCGGAAAATATCGTACTCAATAAAATAAAAAATAAAAAAGGATGCAACATCACCCAGGACTACACTTATGATTGTAGTTGTCACTCAAAATAAAATGAGTACAAATTAACCATCAACCCAGAATTGCAAAAATTCCAGGAATATTGTTCCAAGAACAACTTTGAACAGGTACCAGGTATTGTTAAAGTTATCTATAGTTTAAAACCGTTGTACAAGTCACATCAGTTTTATAGAACTATTAACTCAAAAAAGTACTTCGTTTCCTTGCCATACCGTGTGCTACACCCACAATGATTCTCTATCTTGTTTCACCAAGTACCACTTTAAAACTTGTCTGTCCATGAACTACATAATGACCCACATTGAAATACATTAGCGTAGTAGTCTTCGGTATTTTTTTTAAAAACAGAGCAGATGCTTTAACTGCATACTTATTTTTGGCCACCAACATTACATTAATCAAGTGATTAATTGGTCTACCATTACATGGAGCCCGCTTACCACTAGTACCAGTTAAAAAAAAATCAATGGTCTAGTGATAAAAAAAGCACCATTTATTGGAGAGCTGTCAATATACGATTTCTACCAGACATGTTTGAGTGAGGCATTCACCATTTTAACCAAGGAAGTGGAATAGCTACTGGCATTTTACAATGCAATTTCTTCCAGAAAACAGGTCCCCACTCAGCCTGGGCTGATATATTTTACTTGATATATTGTCCCACGCATTGCAGATGTATACTGTCAGCACTATTGCGACCAAATTAAATCACTATTGTAACCATAGATTATGAGCACAACCGACCAAAATGACTTTTCTCTGCTGGGTGGCGGGGCTCTTCCTTAGAGTTAGGGTGAGAAGCTTTATAATCCAGGAGGAGCTCAAAGTGGGGGGTATAGCTCGGTTGGTAGAGCGGCCGTGCCAGCAACTTGAGGGTTGCAGGTTCAATCCCCGCTTCCACCATCCTAGTCACTGCTGTTGTGTCCTTGGGCAAGACACTTTACCCACCTGCTCCCAGTGCCAACCACACTGGTTTAAATGTAAAAATTAGATATTGGGTTTCACTTTGTAAAGCGCTTTGAGTCACTAGAGAAAAAGCGCTATATGAATATAATTCACTTCATTATGTCCTATAAAGTAAAGCCGCTGCTCTTCCACATAGAGGAGCCAGAGGAGGTGGTTAAGACATCTGGTCAAGAAGCCACCCGAACAATGTGCCCTAAGCAACCTGGGGAGGTTTTTAGGGCACATCCGACCGGTAAGCGGCCATGGTAAAGACCCAAGACACGTTGGGGAAACTATATCTGCCGACTGGCCTGGGAATGCTGCGAGATACCCCCGGGAGGAGTTGAAATGGATGGATGGGATCGAAGGATGAGTAACCATAAATAATAATGCAGAGGTGTCCAAACTTTACCAGGGGGGCCACATTGGGCTAAAAAAATGGTCGGGGGCTGAAAGTAAGACACAGAGTAAAAATTGAATCGGTGCATAATCGTGCTTCGATATAGCTTCATTGTTTTATCAATGACTCTAGACATATTTTAGAAACTATAATGATCAGTGCAAGATGAACAAGTACTCACCATCAACTCAGGAGTTGCAAACCTTGTACCCAGCAGAGTTCCAGCATTACTCTGGAAAAAAATAGAACACTTTGAGATTTCCTTGCCATGCTTGCAAAATAATAGTTCAAACAATTGTACACAGATCTGCAATGAATACATTGCAGATCTGAAAAAATAAAAACATTGCGTGGAAAAACATGCGCTGGATCATATGTCAATAGTTAAGTTTTAAGTTACACACTGCTTTGGCAGTTGCACCTAAAGTTTGTATGTAATCACAGTCAGATGTACAACAAAGTGTAACAAGAATTAATGGGTTAAACCAACAGTTCATGGTCAGTGCACTGAAAACAACTTCTTTCCATTACATACCTTCAGAGACAATCCAGTTGAAAGACTACATACCTGAGAAAAAAAACATACAATTATACATCTTCAGATCTAAACAAATGAGAAGCAAAATATACAGATGCATACTCAGTGCGTTGTGAACAGCTTCATTGAATATTCAGAGACTCTAGTCATGACTCATCATTGTAGCAGTTACAAGTACTGTATGAGTGCAAGATCAAGAAAGTACCAACCATCAACTCAAGGTCCAGCAGTGATTGGGTGTATTGTATCCAGGAGTAACCTTGAACAAATATGTTGTGTTACAATGGTTCCATTAAATCTATTGCTTCAAACCATTCAAAAATAGACTGATGAGTAGTGATGGGTTGATTAGGTGTCTTGAAGTTTCGACACATTGCAAAACTTAGTTAAAACTGTGTCACTAAATACTGACATCTGCCGGACATTAAAAATCCCTATAGGCAACTGATGGACCGACTCAACTGACACTGATTTTATGACCTAGTAGATAAGATAATATAAACCAAATCATTGTATTTCATTTAGGATTATTTCATATCTTCATTTAAATAAAATATTATCTTTTTTAGATACAGTCAATAAATAATGTGAACATGTATCATAACATGGAAATGTAAGAGAATGTGTTTTAAAGAAGGTTGTTTGTAGACTGATTTTTTTTTTTTTTTTACACATTTTTATTTAAAAAAAACAAAACAGTTTTTCCAACGTATTAAATTTTAGATGACTTCTCTTAGTTATTTCTCGGCGGAAATCTTTCTTTTTGCCTCCAACGATAAATTACAAATGACCAACGACAGAAGTGCAGTGATTCTGTTGGCAGCAGCATCTAGCTGACAGATGCGCTTCCTTATAAACACAGTTTGGCGCGCAGGCGTCAGTTCGACACAGTTCACGTGACTTTCTAAAAGCGGTACGCGTACCGACACAAGGTTTTGCTCTATGACAGGGGTCGGGAACCTTTTTGGCTGAGAGAGCCATACAAGCCAAATATTTTAAAAAGTATTTCCGTGAGAGCCATGTAATATATATTTTTAAGACTGAATACAACTAAATGCGTGCATTTTTAAGTAAGACCAACATTTATAGTATAAAAAGTATCTTATTCTTCTTAATAACATTGTTATTCTGAAGTTAACCAACAATAAATAAAATACTTCTTACCATTAATACGACTTCTTGAACAGGTGCGGTAGAAAAACGGATTGATGGATTAAAATGCATGAGAATGTTTTATATTTTGAACTTTATTTTTGATACTGTGATTACCAGCGGAATTATTCATTACTTATCGTGTTAAGCAATGTCAGCTAAGATTTATCTGAGAGCCAGATGTAGTCATCAAAAGAGCCACAGGTTCCCTTCCCCTGCTATATGAGCTCGACGCATGCGCCGATGCATCGGTGATGCTGGACCCATCACTACTGATGAGCATCATGGCAAATCTGCAGTTAAGTCAATCTGTTAAGATTCCAGGGGAAACACTGAGCAACATAAATGTTACAAGGACTGTTTACTCACTTTCTCTTATCTATTTCTGCACACGTTGCTTTAACACACAAGCTGTCATCCACGAGGAGATCCATGTGAACACTATCTGCAATCGAAGATGTACAAGAACATAATTAAAAAAAAAAGACGCTTTGACAACCACGAGTAATGGGTTAGCCACACCACGTTCTTAAAGGAATACAATAACCATGAAAAAATATATTTCGCTGTAGAGCACTTAACAATAAATACACGTTGTAACAAGAACCGAAAACGTACCAAAGGAAAAGAGTCTCGGCAAACTGTTAGGCTGGAAAGAGGGAGCGGAATGGCTGCCAGAGCTTTATAAAGGGAAGGTCCTTCAGAGCTCGAAATAGTTGTCCGCAGCTGTGCCTGTTAAATAAAGCTCGCATCGAGCGACGGAATTAATTAAAATGATTTATAGTGTAAGTAAACAAAAGCCAATATGTTAAAGGACATGTTGCTGCTTGTTAAAGCAACGATAAATGTAAAAAAACCAAGGACGAGTTCACACTCTGTTGTGGGATTGTATTTTACCGAATAAACACGGATTTATTTAGGAACATTTTTTATGTATATATATATATATATATATATATATATATATATATATATATATATATATATGTGGAGAGAGAGAGAGAGAGAGAGAGAGAGAGAGAGAGAGAAAGAGAAAGAGAAAGAGAAAGAGAAAGATGTGCTTGTGTAGGGTTTCGAACAGCTCCGAGTTGAGTTGGACGATAGTCACGCCCTGAGGGTTGCCAGGCAGCATAGAAAATCGCAAATTTTAACACAAGGGTTTGCTGCTGGTCTCACGTCTACAGACTGGCAACAAAAACTCAGCAGCTCAGTCTCGGTAGACGGAACGAAAATGGCGACTGCCTATGAGAGATACAATTTGTAAGTACATGAAATACACTTTCCTTTTGAAACACTTTATTACGACGTCCGTCATAACGCACTTGAATTGACGTGCACGATGGGATAGCTAGAAACTTGATTAAAAAGATAGCATTTGTAGCCTCAATGACATAATAGCTAAAGTTCTCTGACAGGCTCTACTGGTACTGCAGGAAGTAGTCAAGTTTAACTTGCCAGTAATCTTTATTATAAACTTCTCAGTATCAAGAAGTTGATATTGCAGAATATGTTATTGGACCGGGGTTTTGTTCTGTCCGTACGTAAAGCCCTCTATTAAACGGTACCATTAGCCAGGACTGCACGTAGCTAGGAGTCCAAGCAATATTTGTTGTCGAATTACGTATGTATGTATGTATGTATGCATATATGTATGTATGTATGTATGTATGTATTTACAGGGTATGCAGTGTTTTCCCCAGAATATTTGTGTGTTAAGGTGTTGTCTTACCAGGGCCAAGGGGGCGTCGCCCGGGACAGTCGGAAGGACGGGGGTATACGATATATTTTTTACCTAAAGTAAAAAGAAAGCACAAAACACAGTCGTAGTTACCGGAGATACTAATTATGTGCTTATTTTGACTTAGTAAATATTGGCTTACTATGACAAAATAATGACTAAGTCAAATAAATGATTTACTGTAAATAAGCTTTTGGAAAATTAGTTAAAAGTGGGGCCACATGCTGACAACTGCTTAACTCCATCCATCCATCCATTTTCTACCGCTTATTCCCTTTTGGGGTCGCGGGGGGCGCTGGCGCCTATCTCAGCTACAATCGGGCGGAAGGCGGGGTACACCCTGGACAAGTCGCCACCTCATCGCAGGGCCAACACAAAATAGACAGACAACATTCACGCTCACATTCACACGCTAGGGCCAATAACTCACCATGCTTAATTTATCACTGCGTTTGGGAAACCTGTAGTTGATTTTTTTAATGTAAATTTTATATTTTTATCAACACGTGATAGCAGGGAAACTAGGCTGCTACATTACTTATGATTAATGTAACTGGAGCTGAAAAAATAGTACAATAGCAACACCATGGAGTTCATGTAGGCTTTATGATGCAGTTACATTATCATATCAACTATCAGAGACAATAACTCTTCATTTAACATAATGTCAACGGGCTCATAGTGATGTTACTAATAGTTGACTGGGAGGTGATTATTATAATTTGGGGAGAGTCCGCTGCATTATGCTCACCTGCTAAACATCTTTCTGCTAACCTGCAGGTCTCTTCTCTCTTTCTCTCTGCCTGCCTCTGCCGAGCTCCATGTGCTCTGAATACTCACTGCTGATTGGCTGTTACCATCCTGAATATGCACTGCTGATTGCCTGTTACATGCGCTCTGAATACGCACCGCTGATTGGTTGAACACAGAGTGGTAACAGCCAATCAGATGGTTGTGTGGGTGGGACAATGCTTGGTGATGCAGAGAAGCACTGACAGAGGCAGTACGACGCATAGCAGCTTGTTAAAACTTTAGTTTAGCACCAAATGATAATAGAAATGCATTTAATGAAGTCAAATACAAATAAGGCAACAAGAGAAGTATCCTACACTTCTCTTTTGTACAGTAAATCAGAACATCCGATATGGGCATCAACATCAACTATATGATTTGCCTGAAAAAAAACAAAACATTTTTTTTTAAGACTTTATTTTAGGCGGTGTCTCTTTGTTATTAAGGCGGCTGCCTTAATAACAAAGCGCTGTGGGAAACCCTGGTATATATATATATATATATATATATATATATATATATATATATATATATATATATCATGTTTTTTTATCATTTATATATTTATCATGTTAGACCCGCTCGATATCCATTGCTTTCGTCCTCTCCAAGGTTCTCATAGTCATCATTGTAACCAACGTCCCACTGGGTCATCATTGTCACCGACGTCCCACTGGGTGTGAGTTTTCCTTGCCCTTATGTGGGCCTACCTACCGAGGATGTCGTAGTGGTTTGTGTTGTGGTTTGTGCAGCCCTTTGAGACACTAGTGATTTAGGGCTATATAAGTAAACATTGATTGATTGATTGATGTATGTGTATATATATATATATGTGTGTATATATATATATATATATATGTATATGTATGTGTGTATATATATATATATATATATATATATGTATGTATATATATATATATATATATGTATATATCTATATGTATGTATGTATATATATATGTATATATGTATGTATATATGTATATATATGTATGTATATATATATGTATATATGTATATAATTTACACACATACACATTTATATGTGTGTATAAGTATATATGTATATACACACACACACACATATATATATATATATGTATAATTGTAGCGGCGAACAGCTGCCTCGTCAGCTGATGCGCGAGCTTACAACCGTGGTGACCTGGCAACCAGCCTAACCCCGTTTAAAAATAAAAAATAAAACATTATATTTTATGGTAAAGCACATCCGTACCCCCTATTCACCTTGGCAGCCCCAGGTAAATAATAGATAATCCGGCATTATTTCAGCCAGTCTGTTTATATGATCACCCGATCTATTCATGTTAGCGCGCAGGTATAGCGCAGCGCGCTCCCATCTGACCTGCTGGTGCGCGAGCCCGATAATTAGACAGCTGCGTCTAATCAAGGAGAGCATAAGACGCCACCCCAGCACAGAGTGGAGGAAGGTTCACTATCCTTGACGATAACCCAGAGCTGTGCCAATAAAAAAAGTACCAAAACCAAAAGCTGAACGGACAGCCGGTTTTTCACCTAAAAGCTAAAAACTAAGGCTGCTAAAAGCTCCTAAAGACTGCAAAAAGCTACCAAAGACTCTAGAAGCTCCCAAAAGCTACCAAAGGCTGGTCAAAGCTGCTAAAAGCTGCTAAAAAGGCAAAACAAGCTGTTTCATTGTTTGAAAAACAATGTTGCAAACTAAAGGAAAATAAAAGGAAAAAAAATAATGACGGTCTGGTCTTTTGAGAGAAATCCAGAATCCATATTCAGCATTGGTACATCCTTTCAAGTGTGGGATAAGCACAGCTAAAAAATCAAAACACTGACATATATATATATATATATATATATATATATATATATATATATATATATATATATATATATATATATATATATATATATATATATATATATATATTAGGGCCGGGCTTCACGGTGGCAGAGGGGTTAGTGTGTCTGCCTCACAATACGAAGGTCCTGAGTAGTCCTGGGTTCAATCCCGGGCTGGGGATCTTTCTGTGTGGAGTTTGCATGTTGTCCCCGTAAATGCGTGGGTTCCCTCCGGGTACTCCGGCTTCCTCCCACTTCCAAAGACATGCACCTGGGGATAAGTTGATTGGCAACACTAAATTGGTCCTAGTGTGTGAATGTGAGTGTGAATGTTGTCTGTCTATCCGTGTTGGCCCTGCGATGAAGTGGCAACTTGTCCAGGGTGTACACCGCCTTCCGCCCGATTGTAGTTGAGATAGGCATCAGCGCCCCCCGCGACCCCAAAACGGAATAAGCGGTAGAAAATGGATGGATGGATATTAGGGCTGCAACTAACGTTTACTTTGATAATCGATTAATCTGTCGATTATTAATTCAATTAATCGATTAATAATCGGATAAAAGAGACAAACTACATTTTAAAATACAGCGTACTTAGACAAACTTTAATGATCCACAAGGGAAATTGTTCTGGCACCATGTCCTTTCGACTTGCCAAAAAAACAAGGCAAGTGTTACAAAAATGTTTTTTTTTTTAATAAAGTGCACCATTGTCCTGCACACTAGCAATAATTTTGCTTAGGGGAATTTCAAACCTGGCTACTACCTATTCCAACCATTCTGCAATGTTGGATGCTGAATGTCTTTCCTCTATTGGCATGGTCGTAAGGCAGATTGACTTCATGTTCCATTCGTCTCCAATGTAGCTGCATGTATTGCCAAGGTAGGCTGTCCACACATCAGTAGTGAGAGCAATTTTTCTCTGGGTGGCTTTTATGTCAGTCTACACTGCATGGAATGTCTGCTCGTACTTCCTCTCCAGCAGTTTGGTAAAATGGTTCCTCGAGGGAAGAGTTTAACCAGGGTTGAGGACGTGAATCATTTGTCTAAAACCTTCATCCTCCACCATTGATAGTTGCCTCATGTCAGTTTGCAACATATTCAGGATAGCATTAGTCAATGCAGCCGCTTGCTGTGGTGTGCACACCCTCCTTTGTACCAAGTCTCTAATGCTGCCTTGTTTCTTTCTGAAATGAGAGAAACCATATTATGAATGTACATAGTAGCCTCATTTACATGTAACTCAATACATACCCAGTTGATTTAATTAATAATTTTCTGACGTAAAAGACAAATACGCCACCACATTAAAAAAACAGCTCAAATAAATAAATGGACATTGGAGTTGCAGAATACACCAATAACAACACAGAAATGTAACTCATCAGATCAAAACTGGATCAGATATAGTACACGTGTCTGTTCTGAATAATAAAGGATTCACATTAGGCTACCTCCGAATAATAGCATTAAATATTCCAGCACCTTCATAACGTTTAGTTATACTAAAGCGTCACTCAAGTCTAAATAGATTTATGTAGCTTTATTGGGCCCGGCTACATTGATCCATTATGAAACAAACCTGAGATATTTCTGTCCGTTACGTATATACTTGCGTTTTCTCTCTGAAAACTGAGTCGAATGTGCCGGAGACACATTATCAGTCCCGCGTTGCAACAAAGACATAACGTTAAAGTTACTCACAAAAAAGCTGAACTTATGAATGAATGCCTGTTGCGACTCAAAACAACACATAAAATGAAGTCACTGCACTATCCAAAAAGTTCCTAACACTATGAAAGTTAATACACAACAGTTGCTCCTGTGCTTACAGAAAAAAAATCTCCTCATTAACAAAAGATTAAAAATACACAAAGACGGACTCAACGGATCAATACACTCGGACTATGGACTTAAAAAGCTACATACCGTGAGTTCTTCCCTTTATCTTCTTCAGGTGCTGCCGAAGCAATGTTGTCCTTCCGTGCCACGCGACGTCCATGCTGCACGTTTTGCAGGAAATGTCTTCTTTGAAGTCTTTAAAGTAAAGTGTTCCGACACTTTGGACGACTTATGTCGTACACTTATCTCCATTGAAGCAATAACCACGAGATGTTTCTCCGCTGAACTATCCGTACTGTTTCCTTCCGCCATTTTTCGGACGTTTCCACAAAGGAGACGGCATGGCAAGTGAGCTGCACATGACACATCATTGGCTGGCTCACTGCCACCTCATGAGACATAGGCTCAGCGCAGCCCTGGCGCTGTTTTGTACTGTTTTTGTACTTATTTTGATTATTGTTTTTCAGCTGTTTGTAAATGTTGCAGTTTATAAATAAAGGTTTAGGGGAAAAGAAAAAAAAAAGCCTCCGCGCAAGCGCATTGCATACATCCAACTAATCGCTGACTAAATTAATCGCCAACTATTTTTATAATTGATTCTAATCGATTTAATCGATTAGTTGTTGCAGCCCTAATATATATATATATATATATATATATATGTATGTGTGTGTGTGTGTATATATCTATCTATCTATCTATCTATCTATCTATCTATCTATCTATCTATCTATCTATCTATCTATCTATCTATATATATATATATATATATATATATATATATATATTTATGTGTGTGTGTGTATATATATATATATATATATATATATATATATATATATATATATATATATATATATATATATATATATATATATATATATATATATATATATATATTAGAGATGTCCCGATCCAGGTTTTTGCACTTCCGATCCGATACCGATACTCGCTTATACTGGCCTATCTGAGCATGTATTAAAGTTTAAATTTATTTAGCCTACTTAGTTGTCAGATTCATGTTGATAACAACAAGGCAGCTGAATTTGGTAAGTTGGAAAATACGCAATGGCCCTAAAGGGAATAAGCGGTATAAAATGGATGAATGGATGGGTTGGTAACAAGAAACTGACCTGTTTATTCAAGAATAAACATAAAATAGACAAAATTATACATGACAAACAGAAATGGCATCATTGAACAGTAAAAAAGTGAACAGTATAAAGTGCAAATAATGCAGTAGACATAATTAAAAAAGCAAAACACACAAACAACCTGAGTGGGATAAAATGTCTGTAACTCAGCATCAATACTTGCTCTTGAACAAGTGTGAACTTAAAAAAAAACAACTATCCACACACTCCCTTCAATTGTTTGCCCCCACCCCCCACCCCCCTACTTCAGTCCGAGCATAATAGGGAGATTCTTTCTAACAAAGACTCGTACTTCAAGATGCTCAGGAGTCAGCCTGCTCCTGTGTTCATCAATGAGTGAGGCTGTGCTAAAAAGCCTCTCACTCTCAACACTGGTGCAAGGAGCACTGAGGAACTTGACTGCTGTTGCTGCCAGGGCGGGTAGTCGAGACTGATTGTCTCTCCAGTAGTGAAAAGGATTGCTGGAGGCTCACTGAGGTAGCTCTCCAACTGAAACAGTGCCCCTGGGGTGATCTGCTGCTTAGATGGACCTGCTGTGCAGTTCTTCTCCAGTATCTTGTTAAAGTAGCTGCCGAGGCTGCTGGTTGAGCTTCCGGCCTCCATTCGTGGTGTTTGCCTTGCTGTCTCAGCCTCAGCCACACCTTATTCCAGAGGGCATGGTCTTCAGTTCTGGTTCCATTTTCATCACCTCTACCTTTAGTGCCTCCTTTGCCTGATCCAGGTTGGTAGTATACAGGTGCTGTTCATAATATTAGAATATCATGAAAAAGTTGATTTATTTCAGTAATTATATTCAGAACGTGAAACTTACATAATATATCAATTCATTACACACATAGTGATATATTTGAAATGTTTATTTCTTTAAATTTTGATAATTAGTACTGACAGTTACTGAAAATCCCAAATTCAGTATCTCAGAAAATTAGAATATTAGTTACGACTAGTACCAAAAAATATTTTTTAGAAATGTGGGCCAACTGAAAAGTATGAACATGGAAAGTTTCAGCATGTACGGCAATCAATACTTAGTTGCAGCTCCTTTTGCCTGAATTGCTGCAGCAATACGGCGTGGCATGGAGTCGACCAGTCTGTTGCACTCCTCAGGTGTTATGAGAGCCCAGGTTGCTCTAATAGTGGCCTTCAGCTCTTCAGCATTGTTGGGTCTGGCATCTCGCATCTTCCGCTTCACAATACCCCATAGTTTTTCTATGGGGTTAAGGCTAATCAAGAACAGGGATACCATGGTCCCTAAACCAGGTACTGGTAGATTTGGCACTGTGTGCAGGTGCCAAGTCATGTTGTAAAATGAAATCTTCACCTCCATAAAATTGATCCGCGGCAGGCAGCATAAAGTGTTCTAAAACTTCCTGGTAGACTGCTGCATTGTCCCTAGACTTCAGGAAACACAGTGGACCAACACCAGCAGATGACATGGCACCCCAGACCATTACCAATTGTGGAAATTTGACAATGGACTTCAGGGAACGTGGATTCTGTGCCTCTCCTGTCTTCCTCCAGACTCTGGGACCTTGATTTCCAAAGGAGATACAAAATTGACTTTCATCTGAAAACATAACTTTGGACCACTCAGCAGCAGTCCAGTCCTTTTTGTCTTGAGCCCAGGCGAGACGCTTTTGACGTTGTCTCTTATTCAAGAGTAGCTTTACACAAGGGAATGCGACATATCTTGCATACGTTGGTGCGTGGTGGTTCTTGAAGCACTGACTCCAGCTGCAGTCCACTCTTTGTGGATCTCCCCCACATTTTTGAATCGGTTTTGTTTGACAATCCTCTCCAGGGCGCGGTTATCCCTCTTGCTTGTACACTTTTTTCTACCACATCTTTGTCTTCCCTTCGCCTCTCTATTAATGTGCTTGGACACAGAGCTCTGGGAACATCCAACCTCTTTGGCAATGACCTTTTGTGTCTTGCCCTCCTTCTTTAAAGTATCAATGGTCATCTTTTGGACAGTTGTCAAGTCAGCAGTCTTCCCCATGATTGTGTGTCATACAGAATCAAAACGAAAGACCATTTAAAGGTTTTTCCAGGTGTTTAGAGTTAGTTAGCTAATTAGAGTGTGGCACCAGGTGTCTTCAATATCTGACCTTTTCACCATATTCTAATTTTCTGAGATGTTGAATTTAGGGTTTTCATTGGTTGTCAGCTATAATCATCTTCTTTTTGGCAAAAAACACTTGAAATGTATCAGTCTGTTTGGAATGAATGTATACATTCTACAAGTTTGACTTTCTAAATGGAATTAATGAAATAAATCAACTTTTTCATGATATTCTAATAATATGACCAGCACCTGTTAGTGAAGAACCTTAACATTTGGATAAAATGTAATAAAGATATATCAATTATTTTACATTGTTTCAGCCAGTCTCCACATATTAATGTTCAATGACAACAATTAACACACAAAATAGATCACAAATGATCAACAGTGACATTTCCTCACCCATCATATAACTGAAGGAAAATAAGAATAATAACAATAATAATAAATGATAATATTATAATAATAATAACAATAAAAATACATTCCCATCACCTTTTATCTATGAAACATTAGGCTACTGAAATACTGACAAAGAAATAAATGCCAGCTGTAGAGTAAAATATTTTCAATATAGTACTTAAGCTTATAACATGCTCAAATTCTGGCTGCTTAATATGGCCTATTTTAATATCTCGATATTTTTAGGCCATATCGCGATATACGATATATATTACGATATTTTGCCTTGGGCTTGAAAGAACACTTGATACATATAATCACAGTAGTATGATGATTCTATCTGTCTACATTAAAACATTCTTCTTCATACTGCATTCATATATGCTACTTTTAAACTTTCATGCAGAGAGGGAAATCACAACTAAGTCAATTGACCAAAAGTGTATTTATTAAAGTTATTAAGCAGTGGCACAAACATTCATGTCATTTCCAAAACTGAAAGTGCAAGATTGTCAGAGACATTTTAAGTGTCAAATAAAAATGAGCTGCATAATAGGAAATCAAATAGTATTTGTCCTTCACTATGTGGTAGGTTACTACGGACGTTATTAAATTCCCTTCATTCTCTATCGAGTGACTTTTCAAATGATGCTACATATTGGCAGTAATGCTACTTTTTATATCAACGCTTTTGCCCCACACTTGACAAATTAAGGTTGTCTGTTCGACATATTCCCACGTGAAGCCGAACAACCGCCAGACGATGTGCCCCCTGCTGTTTTTATTGGGAATTAAGTCTTCCTTTATTTGTTACCAGATTCGCACCTTCTTTCTCTCGTATTACGACTCGTACGGCTACGTTAGCATCACAGCTAACGTTACCCAGTCTGCTACCTCTCTGCTGGGCGAGGGCGTAATACGTATGTGACGTATATTGTGACAGTATGTGACTTGTGTAAGCTTGTGCGCCTGCTTGTCTGTGAGAAGGAGAGACAGGAAAGAGTGAGAAGAGCCTGTAGTGTAATGCCTGCAGTTAAAAGCAACTGCGTGAGAACGTATACTCGAATATTACGATAAAGTCATTTTCTATATCGCACAGAGAAAAACCCGCGATATATCGTATATATCGCCCAGCCCTAGCTCAAATAATTATAAAGCACTTACTTGTCTTTGTAGCGTGGATCTAGCATTGTTGCCACGTCATAGGGGTTCAGTTTCCACATGGTCAAAACGTGTGTGCACCGCATCGAGTAAGGTGGCCTTCATGGTTTGAATCCCTTGGTGTTCTTTGCTCTCAATGCCTAGAAAGCGTGTCAAGACACGGACAGATGGGAAAACATCGGCTGCTGTGGCAAAGGCTGCACTAACCTCAGCTGTCAACTCTTGGAAGTGTTTTGAGAATTGTTGCAGTTTTCTCTAGCAGCGACCATTGGTTGCCTGTTATTGTGGCCGGCAGATTGCTGTCGCTATCTTCATCTTTTTCGTTTTGTAGGGTAAAATAATCCCACACAGCTGACATTTTTACCGGTAACTTTTAATTCACTTGGCCGTATTAACGGTTAGGACACAGACCTGTGGATGTGTTGAAGGTGTGCTGGAAAATGCGGAAAGGAAATTAGGGAGCAGCAGAAAAGTGGAATCGTTGCTTTGAAAAACACAGACCCGTAATTTAAAAAAAAAAACTGGATCTGGATTGTCATTTTCCCATGCCTTGCCGATACGCATTTGTTGGCAAATTTCGGCGGACAACCCTCATATATATATATATATATATATATATATATATATATATATATATATATATATATATATATATGTATATATATATATATATATATATATATATATATATATATATATGTATATATATATATATATATATATATATATATATATATATATGTATATATATATATATATGTATATGTATATGTATATATATATATATGTATATGTATATGTATATATATATATATGTATATGTATATATATATATATATATATGTATATGTATATATATATATATATATATATATATGTATATGTATATATATATATGTATATGTATATATATATGTATATGTGTATATATATATGTATATGTGTATATATATATGTATATGTGTATATATATATGTATATGTATATATATATATATATATACATATATATATATATATGTATGTATGTATGTATGTATGTATGTATGTATATATATATATATGTATATATATATATATATATATATATATATATATATATATATATATATATATATATATATATATATATATATATATATATATATATATATACACACATGTATATGTATGTATACAAATAATTTTCAACCCATATTCAGTTGAGTATGCTACAAAGACAACATATTTGATGTTCAAACTGATAAACATTTTTTTTTTTTTTTTGGTGTGCAAATAATCATTATTAACTTTAGAATTTGATGCCAGCAACAGGTGACAAAGAACTTGGGAATGGTGGCAATAAATACTGATAAAGTTTAGGAATGTTCATCAAACACTTATTTGGAACATCCCACAGGTGTGCAAGCTAATTGGGAACAGGTGGGTGCCATGATTGGGTAAGAAAACCGCTTCCCAAAAAATGCTCAGTCTTTCAAAAGAAAGGATGGTGCGAGGTACACTTCTTTGTCCACAACTGCGTGAGCAAATAGTCAAACAGATTAAGAACAACGTTTTTTAAAGTGCAATTGCAAGAAATTTAGGGATTTCAACATCTACGGTCCATAATATCATCAAAAGGTTCAGAGAATCAGGAGAAATCTCTCCACGTAAGCGGCACGGCCGTAAACCAACATTGAATGACCGTGACCTTCGATCCCTCAGACGGCACTGTATCAAAAACCGACATTAATCTCTAAAGGATATCACCACATGGGCTCAGGAACACTACTGAAAACCACTGTCATTAAATACAGTCCGTCGCTACATCTGTAAGTGCAAGTTAAAGCTCTACTATGCAAAGCGAAAGCCATTTATAAACAACATCCAGAAACGCCGCCGGCTTCTCTGGGCCCGAGATCATCTAAGATGGACTGACGCAAATGGAAAAGTGTTCTGTGGTCTGACGAGCCCACATTTCAAATTGTTTTTGGAAATATTCGACATTGTGTCATCCGGACCAAATACTGTTATCGACACAAAGTTCAAAAGCCAGCATCTGTGATGGTATGGGGGTGCATTAGTGCCCAAGGCATGGGTAACTTACACATCTGTGAAGGCAGCATTAATGCTGAAAGATACATACAGGTTTTGGAACAACATTTGCTGCCATCTAAGCACCGTCTTTTTCATGGACACCCATGCTTATTTCAGCAAGACAATGCCAAGGCCCATTCAGCACGTGTTATAACAGCGTGGCTTCGAAAAAAAGAGTGCAGGTACTTTCCTGGCTTGCCTCCAGTCCAGACCCATCTCCTATCGACAATATGTGGCGCATTATGAAGCGTAAAATACGACAGCGGAGACCCCAGACTGTTGAATGACTGAAGCTCTCCATAAAACAAGAATGGGAAAGAATTCCACTTTCAAAGCTTCAACAATTACTTTCCTCAGTTCCCAAACGTTTATTGAGTGTTGTTAAAAGAAAAGGTGATGTAACACAGTGGTGAAAATGCCCTTTCCCAACTACTTTGGCACGTGTTGCAGCCATGAAATTCTAAGGTAATTATTGTTTGCAAAAAAAAAAAAAAAGTTTATGAGTTTGAACATCAAATATCTTGTCTTTGTAGTGTATTCATTTGAATATGGGTTGAAAAGGATTTGCAAATCATTGTATTCCGTTCAGGGGCGCCGCTATGGATTTTGGGGCCCATGAAAAGAATCTTTACAAGGCCCCCAACACATAATTTTGTCATGCCAGGACTAGGATTGTTTTTGCTTCCTCCATGCAGAGATGATGTGGGACGAGTCAGGCATGGATAAATAAATAAATAAATGGGTTGTACTTGTATAGCGCTTTTCTACCTTCGAGGTACTCAAAGCGCTTTGACACTACTTCCACATTTTACTCATTCACTCACACATTCACACACTGATGGAGGGAGCTGCCATGCAAGGCGCCAACCAGCACCCATCAGGAGCAAGGGTGAAGTGTCTTGCTCAGGACACAACGGACGTGACGAGGTTGGTACTAGGTTGGATTTGAACCAGGGACCCTCGGGTTGCGCACGGCCACTCTCCCACTGCGAGTACATATTTTTTATTAATACACTATAATGCAAAAAAAAGGCAAAACAAAGGACGCGCTCGGTGGCGGCTAATCTTTACTAAAACTTCAACAAAAACAGCACAATGGCATGGCTATCTATAAATAAACAAAATATGCTATCAAAGATATTCAATAAACAAAAAACTTGCACTGAGGCAAAAAATACAAAGATCTTACGTGGTCCAAATGGTTAACAGCGTGGCAAGGCGTGAAGGTTTGTACGTAAAATGCAGGCATGAAGGCATAAGGCAGAATGCAAAGTACCCAGAAAGATGAACAGAAAGCAAGTGGTAACAGGTGTGAGAGGCTGAGGATCGGGGCGTGACTAGGGGAACCAGGTGGAAACTAATGAGTAGCTATGGTGACCAAGAAAACAAGGAAGTGCAAACGCAAAAAGAGTGTAGAAAACAAAAACAAAACATGATCACACATAAAACCAGATTAACAGGCATGACAGAGCCCCTCCATTAAGCACAGCTTCCAGATGTCCAACAATGATCAAGAGTCATGAGAGGGCAGGAGGGTAACATGGCGGTGGATCGCCAAACCACGTGTCCCCGTATCCTTCGGGGCAGAGTCAGGTGGCGGCGACGCGTAGAGGACCGAGGTGGGCGACCGGGGAACGGCCATATCCGTGGCCGACCCCCTTGGCGAGGCAGACGACCATGTAGAGACCACAACTGTGGCCGACGAGGAGGGCGTGGCGGACGACCACGTAGTGGCCACAACTGTGGCCGACGAGGAGGTCGGCATCCTTGGCATAGTGGACGCCCACGTAGCAGCCACATCCGTGGCCGACAAAGAGGCAGACGCGTCATCATCGTGGCAGGCGTTGGCGCTCGACGTGGACTTGGCCTTGGCCCTCGGTTTGGACTTGGACTTCGGCTTGGAGCTTGACTCGGACTTGGCGCCCGACCTGGACTCTGACTTGGCGCTCGGACTTGGCGCCCAACCTAGACTCGTACTTGGCGCCCGACCTGGACTCGGACTTGGCGCCCGCCCTGGACTCGGACTTGGCGTCCGACCTGGACTCGGACTTGGCGTCCGACCTGGACTCGGACTTGGCATCCGACCTGGACTCGGACTTGGCGTCCGACCTGGACTCGGACTTGGCGTCCGACCTGGACTTGGACTTGGCGGTCAACTAGTACTTGATGGTCGACTTGGACTTGGCGGTCGACTTGGACTTGGAGTTGCGACTGGCGGCGCTTGGCATCGTGGAGCTGCGACTGGCGGCGCTTGGCGTCGTGGAGCTGCGACTGGTACTAGCCGTGGATGTGGACTTGGTGCTGAACTTGAACTTGGATCAGGACTTGATCTTGGTCGTGGACATGGCGCTAGCCATGGAGCAGGTCGTGGCGCTAGCCGTGAAGCAGGTCGTGTTGCTAGCCTTAGACTTGGACTTGAACTTGGTGTTAGCATCAGACCTGAACTTGGAGCTAGCCGTGGACCTGGACTTGGTGCTAGCATCGGACTTGGTCTTGGGCTTGGTGCTGGACTTGGACATGGTGCTGGATTTGGACTTGGTAGAATTGGTGCTGGTGGAGGTAGCCTCGCTTGAAGCCGCGGCTTAGCCGGCCGAAAAACTGGAGGTGGGGGACGTGCTGGTCGCTGTGGCTTGGAACCATACTGGGCAGAACCAACCAACAAGCTCCCAGCCCCCCCTCAAGGAGTGGCTCCCAGACACTCTCACCGTGACACGGAACAGTCTCTTGGGGTGGGTGGGGGGCAGTGAGGAGGAGGGCAGAATCTTCCCCTTTAAATTCTCCATATTGTCTTTTTTTTTATTTGTCTTGGTTTGATTCTTTGAAAAAAAATCTTGTGGCTTGGGGGGTGGGGGGGGTTGAGTCCTGGGGGGTGTGGCATGAACTTTGAATTTATTTTGATTATCTGCAGAACATTTTTTTTTGTGCCTTGGGAGGGGCTGAAAAAGCCGCACAGAACGAGCTTGTCAGTCAGCGTTGAGGGGCAAGTCCTGCCTTTCTTCTGCGTGTGCTTGTGCGCTGCTCCGGCACGCCGCCTGGGACGCGAGCGCCCCGACAGCGTGCCGCCACCGCGCGATGGGCAGGACGCTGAGGAGGACATCCGGGTGTCAGGCGACTGGGGGCGGAATCGGTCCTCTGCATCCGCCATTTCCGCCAACAGTTGGCTCCACGCGAACATAGCACCGGGAGGCAGGTCTTCATCCGCCAACTCCTCTTCGTCATCTTCGTCATACGCCGATGGCTGGGCGTCCGCGACGAGCCAAAGGAACATCTCCTGCTTGTCTGCGTCCGTAAGGAATATTTCTTCCAAATCTTCTGCAAGGAAGACCTCGTGCTGGGTACTTTCTGTCATGCCGGGACTAAGATTGTTTTTGCTTCCTCGATGCAGAGATGATGTGGGACGAGTCAGGCATGGATGTGAGTACATATTTTTTTTTAATACACTATAATACAAAAAAAAGGCAAAACAAAGGACGCGCTCAGTGGCGGCTAATAATCTATACTAAAACTTTAACAAAAACAGCACAATGGCATGGCGATCTATAAATAAACAAAAGATGCTATCAAAGATATTCAATAAACAAAAAACTTGCACTGAGGCAAAAAATACAAAGATCTTACGTGGTCCAAATGGTTAACAGCGTGGCGAGGCGTGAAGGTTTGTACGCAAAATGCAGGCATGAAGGCATAAGGCAGAATGCAAAGTACCCAGAAAGATGAACAGAAAGCAAGTGACATAAATAGTGGCCATGGTAACTAGAAACAGGTGTGAGAGGCTGAGGATCGGGGCGTGACTAGGGGAACCAGGTGGAAACTAATGAGTAGCTATGGTGACCAAGAAAATAAGGAAGTGCAAACGCAAAAAGAGTCCAGAAAACAAAACAAAACATGATCAAACATAAAACCAGATTAACAGGCATGAAAAATTTCATATAATTTCATCATCATTAGGGGCCTCTCTGTGCCCCCCTCCATCATGGGCCCCTAGAATCCGTCTCCTTTACCCCCCCTTTTCGGCGCCCCTGATTCCGTTTATATCTACATCTAACACAATTTCCCAACTGAAATGGAAACAGGGTTTGTACAAATGATTGTCTATAGCCTCCATTTATAAGAAAGATGTGCTTACCATTTGGTTTAAACAGCTTATTTTTGTATCCTATCAGTTGGCATCTCCTGCAAACAAACCTCCTTCCTTATGGGGACCAAGTGGAAGTGATAACTAATCCCGGAAGGAATGTGAGCAGAACAGCGAGTGCAGTACCAGCTACAGCCCGATGATGGGGATGCTGTGCAAATGTCTCACACTCAAACTAACCAGTAAACATGTTTTATGGGCCAAAGCTTAAAAGTCACTTGGGCAACTTCAGAATGGATCTGACTATTATTTAAAAAGGTTTCCCTTTCGGGGACCTGTTTTTTGTCCTCATACCGTAAAAGGTCCCCTAAAGGTGACTTTGTAAACAGAGCGACTTCACCATTAAGTAAGCATTGCAAGAACACACACACGCACACACGCATGCTTACCAAATCACACACATTACCACTCTTTTTTTGTCACACAGCAGAGCGTCGATTGTGATGTAAAAACAATCATTTGTACAGATATAACATTTCAGTTTGCATTGATTAAAGTAAAGCTATGACAGACTGAACAACACATAACTTAAAGTACTTTACAATCCCCCCACATCAGACCGTGATGACAATGCAGTATGAAATAGGGTTGATATATCGTGGGTTTGTCTCTGTGCGAAATAGAAAATGACTATCGTGATATTCGAGTATACTTTCTCACGCAGTTGCTTTTAGCTGCGAGCATTACACTGCAGGCTCTTCCCACTCTCTCTTGTCTCTCCTTCTCAAAGCGACGTAAAACAAGCGCACCTTCTTACATACGTCACATACGTATACGCCCTTGCGGAGTAGAGAGGTAGCGGCATGGGCAACATTATCTGTGGTGCTCACGGAGCAATACGAGAGAAAGAAGGTGCAAATCTGGTAGCAAATACAGGAAGAATTAATTACTAAGAAAAAATGCATGGGGTCCATCGTGTGGCGGTGGTTTGGCATCAAGCGGGAATATGTCGAACATACAACAGTAATATGTCAAGTATGTGGCAAAAGCGTACAAAAAATAGCAGCTCCACTAATGTAGCATCATTTGAAAAGTCACCTGCTAGAGAATGAAGAGTGCTTGATCTCTGCATGTCAACATCTTAGTTCGGTGCCACACCAACACAATGCCGAAGCAACCATTTCCACATCAACACTGTATGAAAAAAAATAGTCAACAACAGAAGGAGATAACGTCCGCAGTTACCTACCACATACTGAAGGACATACACTATTTGATTTCCTGTTAGGCGGCTCATTTTATGTGACACTTATTGAAATATCTTGAGACATCATGCACAAAAGTGCACTTTATTTGTTTTAAACTATTGTAGTGGCGTTCTGTACAAAAAGTGAACTTTAATTCAGTGTTGTTTTGATATGTCATCTTAGAGACATCATGCACAAAAGTGCATGACTGACAATCTTGCACTCTCTGTTTTGGAAATGACATGAATGTTTGTGCCACTGCATAATAACTATTTAATATATACAGTTTTGGTAAATTGACTTAGTTGTGATTTCCCTCTCTGAATGAAAGTTTAAAATGAGCATTTATTAATGCAGTATGAACAAGAGTGTTTTAATGTAGACAGATACAATCATCATACTGGTGTGATTATGTGCATCAAGTGTTCATTCAAGGCCAAGGCAAAATATCGAGACATATATTGTGTATCGTGACATGGCCTAAAAATATCGAGATATTAATAAAAGGCCATATTGCCAGCCGTAGTATGAAGTATAAACGATAAAACTTTGAATTTTTATAGTATGCGAAAGTTAGACTCCTACCTTGTTTACTTCCCTCTCAACATTGAAGTTTTGTAATGAATCAGAAATATCAAGCAACTAAAATGTGCCAAACACGGGGAAGTTTTGATAAAGGGTTTTGAATATCACCCATAATGCACTATAATGGATTTATATATGTGTAATTTGAAATTAAATCCACGCTGAGATAGGCTCTAGCAACCCTGCGACCCCGAACGAGACTAGCGCTAGTGAATGGATGGATGGATGTACGTGTTTTACAATTTCAACATAGTTCACTGAGCAGGATCTTTGATATGTGTGACCGTATGTTGACTTTATTTGTTGGTTATGTCATTCAAACTATGAATGGGGAAAGTTGTTTGGATTGGGTCACATAAATTGAGGCTTTGCGTAACTCACTGGTAAAGGACATTAGTGGTCATTGACCGTCGCCTTTGCTTTTGTACACCAGAGGGCAGTGATTTCACCTGAATTCATTCCACAGGGGAACAAATCTAGGGAAAAACATGACACGGCCAATCTTTTTGTTAAACTTGTGATGTCTCGCGGGCTTCATTGAAGCGCCTGGCGGGCCCCACATGGTTTACACACTCCTGATATAAATTTCAGGTTAAGAGCTAATATTTAACTGTAACATGTAAACTTTTTTCAATTTTCTCCAGGCATACTACTCCAGAGAAGTTTTTCATTGAGGCCTGTGATGAAGGGGTTGATGCTGTCCTGGCAATAGACAGGGTCTCAAATGAGATGACCCTCACAAGTAAGATCCGTTTTCATACAAACTCCCAAATAAAAATTCTTGTTTCATCACTAAACATACTTTTTTTAAATAATATTTGACTGTATGTTGTGAAAAAGTTTTAATTGAACTATTCAAAGGGTATCTTGACCTTAAATATTATTGTCTGCCCTTCAATTCTTCTCAAATATGTTCCTTTAGCATGGTACTACTTCCTCTTTAGAAATGAATGGCCTCTGATGATTTTTCTCTTTTTAGACTTGTAAATGTTGGATACTCATGTTAAACAATAGTTTTTCAACAGTTGCTAATTTGTTACGCCACTGAGTACTTATGTGGGCATCCTAATACCGGCTGTCGGCGAGCCTCTTCCCCATCTTAGACTTAGACAATCTTTAATGATCCACAAGTGAAATTGTTCCTCACAGTAGCTCAGTTACAATGATTGAAAATGTAAGGATGGAAAGGACAATGCAGGTATAAATAGACTAAATATAGTGAAATAAAATATAACATATACCGTATTTCCTTGAATAGCCGCCGGGCATATAATATGCGCCTGCCTTGAATTACTGCCAACTCGAACTTTTTTTTTTTTTTCTTTGTCATGAAAAGGGGAGGTTTTTGTGGTTGGTGCACTAATTGTAAGTGTATATTGTGTTTTTTATGTTGATTTAATAAAAAATAAAAATATATATTTTTTATTTTTTTATTTTAAATAAAAATTAATAAAAAATTATTTTGCGGCCCGGTACCAATCGGTTGGGGACCACTGCACTAGACCACATCAGGGTCGTCAGAGTATTTCTGCAGGTGGCAGGACCTGGAACTATAGTGGAAGTCTGAGGTGTAGAGGATGAACAGGAAAGGAGACAGGACGGTCCCCTGTGGAGCACCTACACCACTGACCACAGTATCCGACAGGGAACTCCCCAGTCGTAAAAACTGGGGTCTGTCAGACAAGTAATCAGTGATCTAGGACAGTGGTTCCCAACCACTGGACCACTTGGTACTGGGCCGCAGAATAATAATTTTTTATTTCTTTTTTTTAATTTTTTTTTTTTAATTAAATCAACATAAAAAACACAAGATACACTTACAATTAGTGCACCAACCCAAAAAAACTCCCTTTTTCATGACAAAAAAAAAAGAATGTTATTTGGGTAACAATGGACAGTTTTGTAGGGATGATGGAGTCCTCAGAAATTCGTGTAGTCTGGGAGGCAGTCTGTGATTCGGTCAATATCTGTCTCGTAAGGCTTACAGAGTACGTCCCAGTCTGTGGTCTCAAAACAGTCCTGCAAGGCAAGGCATGCTTCCTGGTTTCGCCTCTGCACTGATTTTGTCGAGACGGGCTGCCTCCTCACAGCAGGAACACATTGAGGTGTTAAAAGCACCAGATTGTGATCAGACCGTCCCAGGGGGGAAAGGCAGTGGAACTGTATGCATTTTTGGAATTAGCATACAGTAGGTCCATAGTTTATTGTCCCGTGTTGCACAGTGCACATATTGATGGAAAGTGGGAAAATAGAGTCCAAAGAAACATGATTAAAGTCACCCGAAATGAGAATGAGGGCATCGGGATGTTTTGTCTGTTGCTTAGCAACAGCGGCATGAATGGTGTCGCAAGCAGCAGCCTCGCCAGCAGAAGGAGGGACTTCCACTCCGATGAAGATTACAGAAGTAATAATATGGTCGAATTCCAACAGCCAGAAGTTCAATGTCCGGCATACAAACACACTCCTTTCTTTAATCTGCTGTTATTTCTTATCGTTTCATGCCCTTCTGCCTGTTCTGATACTACTCTTACTCCTGATACTTAAGTTTATTGGTCCGCAACATTTTACACCGGACTGTTTTTTTAAACACGTACCACCAGTAATTATGAATTTGGATTAGCCCCTAAACGCAGACGAAAAAGATGATTCCATTGCAGCATTACTACTACATCTCTATCCTCCTTCAAAAGCGCTCTAAAACAACACCTCCAGGCAACTTCAAACCTTTACTAATACCCTCCTCCATCCACATCCCATCTCCCCGGACTATAAATAACCTAATGTAAATAATCAAATGTACTTCTTATGTATTTACTTGCTCATATGCTATCTGAACTCACTATGTTCTCTGCTCGCTGTACATATCCTACCAAGTAAGACCTACACTGTTTCAATGTCCATTTCTCTGTTGATGCAATTGTTGATGACTGAAGTACTGATATCAACCAAAGCTCCTCATCCCACCACCCCGGGTTGTAAATAGTGTAAATAATTCAATGTATATACTATGATGATTAACCTGTGTGATAACTGTATTATGCTGATAGTATATATTTTTACCATGAATTGATTAACGTGGACCCCGACTTAAACAAGTTGAAAAATTGATTTGGATGTTACCATTTAGTGGTCAATTGTATGGAATATGTACTGAACTGTGCAATCTACTAATGAAAGTATCAATCAATCAATCAATCAATTGTGTTCATGAAACAAAAGAAAAAGCCAGAATAAAGCAAAGATAATTTCGTAGACTAATATTTTTTGTCTTATTTGTAATCAACAACCTATTTTCCCCTGATGTAAATAAGACTATAACGAGTTAAAATAAAGTGCACGTTGACTAAGACGATAACAAAATATACTGCAATTTTTGACGACTAAAAAAATTTAAACGAAAATGTTGATTGAAAATAAATCCATATATATTTAATTTTGTATTGTAGGTGGGTTGAAAAATTGGGATTACAGCATATTCAATCACAGATCTTTAACAATGCCAACATTCCACAGGCCACAATCAACAACCTGAACAACTATGTTGCACTGCGTGAGGAAAATGGTGGTCACATCAGATACTGACTGCTTCTCTAACCCCACCAAAACCCCAATAAAGCAAAACTGCACATTTCAGTGTGGCCTTTTATTGTGGACAGCTTAAGGCACACCTGTGCAATAATCATGCTTTTTAATCAGCATCTTGATATGTCACACCTGTGAGGTGGAATGGATTATCATAGCAAAAAAGAAATGCTCAATAACACAGGTTTAGACAGATTTGTGAACAATATTTGAAAGGAATAGGTATTTAGTGTATATAGTAAAAGTTTAGGTCTTTGAGTTCAACTTATGAAAAATAAAAGCAAAAACAAAAGTGTTGCGATCATAATTTTGTTCAGTGTACATCAGTATGTGGAGAAAAATCATGGAATGGATTATGCAAAAAGTCATACAATATAATAATGATATGATCGAGTTTAAAAAACTGTTCAAATGCTAAGTGTTTACAAAGTACAAAGGAAGAGGAATACTGATAAACATTGAACCTTATTGATGAAAGACACAACATATCAGATTTCAGTAAATTATGCGCACAATACAGTAATTTAACAATATATTCATGTGAACTGTATTAATATTTATTAATTAGTTAAATTGTTGTGTTAAAATAACAATTACCTGTCGACGTAAAAGATGTAAGATACTCCGATGGTCCCTGGTTCAATCCCCACCTAGTACCAACCTTGTCACGTCCGTTGTGTCCTGAGCAAGACACTTCACCCTTGCTCCTGATGGGTGCTGGTTAGCGCCTTGCATGGCAGCTCCCTCCATCAGTGTGTGAATGGGTGAAAGTGTTTTGTCAAAGCGCTTTGAGTACCTTGAAGGTAGAAAAGCGCTATACAAAGTACAACCCATTTACCATTTACTATTTTTTGGACATGTTAGAATGTGAATCTTTAAATGTGGTGTAAACCTTGTAACTGTTTATTTACATGTTTGAAACTTAACACTATATTAATTTTTTTCAATACTCTTTTTGCTGTTTTTACACGTCCAAAATAAATACTTACAATACTAACAAGTTTACCAGTGTGTTTATTTGCCTCCTCCACTAAGACTTTCAACTATATGGCTTTAATCTTCATTTTTCATGTACAGCTACTCTGCTCTCCCACAATATTCCTGTTAACTTCAAGTAGCACACTCAAAATCCTCATTTTAATAGGGGGTCAGCACCACCTTTGCCCTTCTTATAAACTTGCATGCAATCATAGTAGGTCATTTGCAACACACCCACAATTGTACATGCTATTTTAAAATAAAGTTTTTGTGTCTTTGGATTTCATTAGATCAAAGTTTAGATGTGTTATTACCTAAACCAGGGGTAGGGAACTTATGGCTCTAGAGTCAGATGTGGCTCATTTGATGACTGCATCTGGCTCTCAGATAAATCTTAGCTGACATTGCTTAACACACAAGTAATGAATAATTCCGCTGGTAATCACGATGTTAAAAATAACGTTCAAAATATAAAACATTCTCATGCATTTTAATCCATCCATCCGGTTTTTACCGCACCTGTTCAAGAAATAACAATGTTATTAAAAGAATTAGAGACTTATTACACTCTAAAAATGTTGGTCTTACTTAAAAAATGCACACATTTGTTAAAAAATAAGATATGTCAGTCACGGAAATACATTTTAAAATATTTGGCTTTCATGGCTCTCTCAGCCAAAAAGGTTCCCAAATCCTGACCTAAACTGTCTTCTGGTGCTTATTTCAAAGAAGCTCATACCAAGATATTATTTTTGTAACCTTTATTTACCCAAGGTCATTCAGTTGAGATTAAGAGTCGTTCACCAGTGTGGATGGCACTAGGAGAAAGGTAGTTGAGGTGTCTTGATTAAGGACACAGCAGCAGTAACAAGGATGGCGGACGCTGGGTCCGTACCAGAAACCTTCAAGTTTCTGAATGACCACTCTACCATCTCAGCCACACAGACACAGTATTTGCAAACCCTGTTTTAAAGCATCTAATCTGTGGTGTTTTCGCAGGTAGAGAGGGTATCCCTTCCTCCACAGTGACCAGGCCTATCTGTGGCATCATGGGAACCATTCGCCTCATTGCTGGTTGGTATCATGTTGTAAGAGAATGCTGCATTGTACTGTCCTGTTCAGCCTGATAGCTGAGCACTGACTATCTTTGCATAGGGATGTACTTAATCCTCATCACAAGAAAGAAGAATATAGGCAGTGTCCTGGATCATGCAGTGTGGAAGGCAGTGGATTTCGATATCATTTCTTACAAGAAGACAGTGTTGCATCTATCAGAGACCCAGGTATGAGAACCCATGTAAGACCGTTGAGAAAATTTTGTCCACCAAACAGTGTGGCTTTTAAATAACTAAAGCTGCCTCTACACCAGGTTATACAGGATATAACCCACCTAACCTTATACCTGTCCACATACACCATGCTATCGTTTCAGACTCCCTCGCCCCTGCGTCCGCTGGCGCAACTCAACCTAGTACGCATGCGTGGAAAATGGCAGACGCGCACATATTATAGTCATAGTCACCTCTGACCTCGAAGTCTGGTATGTGAAGTGTTTCAAAATGGGTGTGAGTTTTCCTTGCCCCTATGTGGGCCTACCGAGGATGTCGTAGTGGTTCGTGTTGTGGTTTGTGCAACCCTTTGAGACACTAGTGATTTAGGGCTATATAAGTAAACATTGATTGATTGATTGAATGAAGCCTATTGCCACATTTCTTTGATCAGTAAACCTTGCTTGCCTCATCATCGGCAGCTGCTAGACTAGCCCTATTGTCGTGAATCAGACCTGAGCCGTCATAAATGAATCAAATCTTTAATGGACGGGTGAAAGTAAACAATGACTGCGGCATGGGCACTTCCAAACGTTTTTAGTCCCCTGCTGTTCAGTTTTCCCTTGGAGATCAGTTTTCCAATTGTTAGGTTTACAATGTTTACATGCGCTGCGAGAACTAGCGTATGCCGTTTACATGTGAAGTAGGGGTCCGCTTAACTCCTCTGCTGCAAAAGTCAGCAGGCTATTCCCCAATAAGTCATCCATTAGGTCGTAATGGACAAAACCGTCAGGATTCCAGCCGCTGGTGTTGTTCTGTTTTTTAGCCTCATGGTATGCCGTGTTGAGCGTCTTCCAACGATACTTAACCTGCTCGGTTGTCCGAACATAGCCAGCATAGCGCAAGTCTTCACACACTTTTTTTTTTTATAAATTTCACCGTTCCTGTGCTTTCTTTCATCTGTACACATCATAATGTTAAGTTCTTTCAGAATGCTAAGGCAGACCGTTGTCTCTTCATCACACCAATAATGCTGATTTTTGCTGAAGTGTGTTTGTATTTCTCCTTCTTCTTCCTTGTTCTCATGTCTTTCCCGCCCTGCTTTTGAAGTGCCACTCAACGCAGCACCGTAAACGTGATGAAGTTCCGTCCGACGTCAGAGTAAATAGGTCTCGGGTGTATACATTCGTGATTAAATGGTTTTGGACAGGCGTACCCCAGCAGTCCAAAACTGTTAATCCGCACATAGTTTGGGGCCCGCAACGGTTTATTTCAGGTGTTTACATGTGCAGTGCAAACCTTTTTCCAGAGGGAGACTTGAACAGCAAGGGACCACAAATGTTCGGAAATGTGCATGTAACCAGGCTCATTGTCATAAAGAACATTTTAAAAACACTGTTTCCATTTGAGTTGGGGAATTGTGTTAGATGTAAATATAAACGGAATACATCCATCCATTTTCTACCGCTTATTCCCTTTTGGGGTCGCGGGGGGCGCTGGCGCCTATCTCAGCTACAATCGGGCGGAAGGCGGGGTACACCCTGGACAAGTCGCCACCTCATCGCAGGGCCAACACAGATAGACAGACAACATTCACACTCACATTCACACACTAGGGCCAATTTTTTAGTGTTGCCAATCAACCTATTCCCAGGTGCATACAATGATTTGCAAATCATTTTCAACCCATATTCAATTGAATGCACTACAAAGACAAGATATTTGATGTTCAAATTCATAAACTTTATTTTTTTTTGCAAATAATAATTAACTTAGAATTTCATGGCTGGAAAACGTGCCAAATTAGTTGGGAAAGGGCATGTTGACCACTGTGTTACATCACCTTTTCTTTTAACAACACTCAATAAACGTTTGGGAACTGA